>NW_027126641.1:0-35000 GCF_037325665.1 Littorina saxatilis | reverse complement strand
TATGTGTGAGTGTGTGTGTGTGTGTGTGTGTGGTGCTGTGTGTTGGTGTGCGTGAGTGTGTGTTTATGCGTGGGTGGGTGGGGGTTTGTGGGTGTGTGTGCGTGTGTGCGTGCGTGGGTGTGTTTATGCGCTCGCGCGCGTGAGGGGGTGGGTATGTGTGTGTGTGTGTGTGTTAAATTAAAACATAAATGAATTTTAAAAAACGGAGCAAAAAGTATAAACCAAAACTCAAAAGAGAAACAGACCAACAAGCAAGCAAACAAAAAACATTCACGACTTACGAACAAACAAGCAACAAGCTACCACGAGGGCCGGGTATCTCAGTTGGTAGAGCATATATTTGACTTGTGATCCTAAGGGTCGAATCCCAGGAGGTCAACTGTATGTGCAGACTTAGAGACGGTATCCATGTCCCACCCCCGTGCCACCACATTGGCACGTAAAAGACCTAGGTCATTCTGCCATAGGTGCAAATGACTGATTACAGCTTTACATGCACACGCCTGGGTAGCGCGACTCCTGTTGCTGCTAGCTTTCCAATGGAAGGAAGCGACCCGAATTTACCAGCATTCGGATAATAGAGTCAATGAAATGACATCAAATGAAACACACGAGAAAGCAAAAAACAACAAAAAACAGATATGAGAAAGATTTATATATCTATGCCACCGTGTGTGTGTGTTTGAAAAGGTGTGAGTCAATCTCGCCTACCAAATGGACACGGAAGTAAATCGACAAATCCAAACACACTTGATAGTCTAGTCACGACTATTGTGTGTCGTGTGTGTGGGCCATGTGTAATGCAAATGTTAAATTTCCTTATTACGGACACATGTACACAAAAGCTCACAGCAAAGATGTGCAAATACGGTAGAGAACACTAGCAGTGTTTGCCTTGTGTTTTCATTATATACTGCCAAATACTTCAAAACAAGATTGTTTTACTCATCGGCCGTTTTAACTGCCCGATGTTTCATACTCCAAGTTGGAAGTGTTTTCTTTAATGATTGTATCAACTGTACGATATGTGATACTTAAACACGGGAGTGTTTTCCGAAATGGTCGTTGCAGCTGGCTGATATGCAATACTTGAAAACAGGAGATTATTTGCACAAGTGGCAACTCACTCTACCGCCAGTAGTCCAAGTTGATAAAAACAGGTCGGAAAAAACTGAGAGATCCAGGAAGTGTAACTATGAGCAAAGGCTGTGTGTATGGGCACTGTGTCAAAGCGACGTCAGTTAAGCAGATGGTATTTCAGTGACTACTGTTGTCGCTTTCGTTTCTTTATTTCTGTTTAATTCATTGCTGCTGTCGTTTCTGTTCAGATAGTTGCTGGCGGTCTTATGTTGTTCTGGAGGCCCTGAACAACAACAAAATGATATTGAAACTATGGCTGTGCACTGCTTCTTTACTTGGATCGATTGTTGTCGTGACTAGTGGCTGCGGTGAAAGGTAAGAGCTGCATTGATTTTCTCATGGAAATTAATGTCTATTTTATCTTATTTAAATCAATCTGTACCGAAAATGCCATGCACAATGCCACTTGTTATAGGGTTGGATTATACGAGCAGTGTCGAACTATATCCGCATACCAGGACGTTTAGGGATCTCTCTCTCTCTCTCTCTCTCTCTCTCTCTCTCTCTCTCTCTCTCTCTCTCTCTCTCTCTCTCTCTCTCTCTCTCTCTCTCTCTCTCTCTCTCTCTCTCTCTCTCGAGGTATTACACACCGCTACGACCGAAGAGAAGTGAAAAATAAACTCCTGTTGTGCAGCGGGATAAAGTATTCCCTCATACCTCGGAGATATACCTTCACTCGCTCGCAGCGACGTCACGTGACATTTTAGATGGTGGAACAAAATGCTGTCGCTTATCGGCACTGGGTGCAGTGCCTTTGTAGTGCACTTGCACTACAACGGCACTGGGTCCAGTACCCGCTCCGGCGTCGAAGCATTTTCCACTAAAAAGTGCACAAAATTTGACCTATTTCGTCGCCTATAGGGGACGGAAAGAATGTCATTTCAATGGTGTGATAACATTCTTTCCGTCACGTGACGTCGCTGCGAGCGAGTGAAGGTATATCTCCGAGGTATGAGGGAATACTTTAACCCGCTGCACAACAGGAGTTTATTCTTAACTTAGCTTCGTTCGAACCGGTGCTCTCTCTTTCTCTCTCTCTCTCTCTCTCTTTCTCTTTCTCTCTCTCTCTCTCTCTCTCTCTCTCTCTCTCTCTCTCTCTCTCTCTAGCTCTCTCTCTCTCTCTCTCTCTCTCTCTCTCTCTCTCAGTGACTACTGTTGTCGCTTTCGTTTCTTTATTTCTGTCTATAATTGAATTCTGCTGTCGTGTCTGTTCAAATAGTTGCTGACGGTCTCATGTAGTTCTGGGGGCCCTGAACAACAAAAATGATATTAAAACTATGGCTGTGCACTGCTTCTTTCCTTGGACCGATTCTTGTCGTGAACAGTGTCTGCAACAACACTCCAAGGTAAGAACTCGTTTACTTTTTTGTTTCAAATCAATATCTATTTTATTGTGCAATCTTATTCAAAGCGACCTGTATTGCAAAGACCATGGACAATGTAAAAGTGTTGGATTAAACGAGCATGGCAGAACAATATCCACATACCAGGAAATTCAGCTCTCTCTCTCTCTCTCTCTCTCTCTCTCTCTCTTTCTCTCTCTCTCTCTCTCCTCTCTCTCTATCTCTCTCTCTCTCTCTCTCTCTCTCTCTCTCTCTCTCTCTCTCTCTCTCTCTCTCTCTCTCTCTCCAAGTTAGTTCGTTCTTTAATGTTTTGGAAGATGTTCCTGACTTCGTATGAACACATTCAGTCATCAGTACCAGTCATGCATGTTTATCACTCTGTAGCACACTTCTTCTTCTTCTTCTGCGTTCGATGTTGATGGCCGTGCTAAATCCTCAGACTGCCAGGGCTGCCAGGAAGTCCGCAGTCTTGCGCAGTTCGTCGGCAGGAGCACACTAATAGTTACTGTCATACTGTTGTTGTTGGTGCTGCTGTTGTAGCTTTTGTTGTTATTGTGTGCTGTTGTGATTGTCGTCATTACCGTCGTTGTGAGGATTGTTCATCTCTATTTGTTACAGACCTGCAGGTTGTCAAGCGAATAACAACCAGTTTGCAAAGGACATGGACGGTAGTATATCACCCTGAAATCTGCTGTTACAGTTTGTTGTTGTAGTTGGTGTTGTTGGTGGTGGTGCTGTTTGGTCAAAAGCAATATTGTTGCATGTGTGTGAGCACGCGCACGTGTTTGTGTATGTGTGTGTGTGTGTGTGTGTGTGTGTGTGTGCGTGTGTGTGTGTGTGTGTGTGTGTGTATGTGTGTGTGTGTATGTGTGTGTGTGTGTGTGTGTGTGTGTGTGTGTGTGTGTGTGTGTGTGTGTGTGTGTGTGTGTGTGTGTGTGTGTGTGTGTGTGTGTGTCAGATAGCAAAGTCAAGTGACGTTAAGGGCAGAGAATAATTGAATCAAATGACTTTGTTGATGATTTGTTTTAATTGCAGAGTACAAAATGTGGTGCACATTTGTTGTTTTGCATAGTTCGAAGTGCTCCTTAATACGAAAAATCCCTGTGTGGTCAATGATGTCAGTTTAATTTAAAAGAAAAGAATGAAAAAGAAAAAGAAAACATTGACAAGGAAAAGGGAGTGGTTTTCAAATTCGTATGGAATTGGCAAACTAATCAGAAAAAAAAGTGGACGTGCCACAACAAGGTCCTGACCATTAACAGGGCTAACCAGTCTGTGTATACAAGCTTACACACTGATGAAATAATTCGCTCTGGCAACATGCCTCCATAGCAAAAACTGATATCTTTTTACATTTAGTCAAGTTTTGACTAAATGTTTTAACATAGAGGGGGGAATCGAGACGAGGGTCGTGGTGTATGTGCGTGCGTGTGTATGTGCGTGTGTGTGTGTGTGTGTGTGTCTGTGTGTGTGTAGAGCGATTCAGACTAAACTACTGGACCGATCTTTATGAAATTTGACATGAGAGTTCCTGGGTATGAAATCCCCGAACGTTTTTTTCAGTTTTTTGATAAATGTCTTTGATGACGTCATATCCGGCTTTTCGTGAAAGTTGAGGCGGCACTGTCACGCCCTCATTTTTCAACCAAATTGGTTGAAATTTTGGTCAAGTAATCTTCGACGAAGCCCGGACTTCGGTATTGCATTTCAGCTTGGTGGCTTAAAAATTAATTAATGACTTTGGTAATTAAAAATCTGAAAATTGTAAAAAAAAAATAAAAATTTATAAAACGATCCAAATTTACGTTTATCTTATTCTCCATCATTTGCTGATTCCCAAAACATATAAATATGTTATATTTGGATTAAAAACAAGCTCTGAAAATTAAATATATAAAAATCATTATCAAAATTAAATTGTCCAAATCAATTTAAAAACACTTTCATCTTATTCCTTGTCGGTTCCTGATTCCAAAAACATATAGATATGATATGTTTGGATTAAAAACACGCTCAGAAAGTTAAAACAAAGAGAGGTACAGAAAAGCGTGCTATCCTTCTTAGCGCAACTACTACCCCGCTCTTCTTGTCAATTTCACTGCCTTTGCCATGAGCGGTGGACTGACGATGCTACGAGTATACGGTCTTGCTGAAAAATGGCATTGCGTTCAGTTTCATTCTGTGAGTTCGACAGCTACTTGACTAAATATTGTATTTTCGCCTTACGCGACTTGTTACATTTAGTCAAGTCAACATAGAGGAGGGAATCGAGACGAGGGTCGTGGTGAATGTGTGTGTGTGTGTGTGTCTGTGTGTATGTGTGTGTGTAGAGCGATTCAGAGTAAACTACAGGACCGATCTGTATGACATTTTTCATGAGAGTTCCTGGGTATGATATTCTCAGAAGTTTTTTCATTTTTTCGATAACTGTCTTTGATGACGTCATATCCGGCATTTTGTAAAAGTTGAGGCGGCACTGTCACACCCTCATTTTTCAATCAAATTGATTGAAATTTTGGCAAAGCAATCTTCGACAAAGGCCGGACTTTGGTATTGCATTTCAGCTTGGAGGCTTAAAATTTAATTAATGACTTTGGTCATCAAAAATCTGCAATATGTAATCAAAATTATTTCTTTTATAAAACGATCCAAAATTACGTTTATCGTATTCTTCGTCATTTTCTTATTCCAAAAACATATACATATAATGTTATATTTGGATTACAAACAAGCTCTGAAAATTAAAAATATAAAATTAAATTTCCGAAATCGATTTAAAAACAATTTCATCTTATTCCTTGTGCGTTCCTGATTCCAAAAAAATATAGATATGATATGTTTGGATTATAAACACGTTCAGAGAGTTAAAAAGAATAGAGATATAGAAAAGCGTGCTATCCTCCTCAGCGCAACCGCTACCGCGCTTTTCTGGATTGTTAATTTCACTGCCTTTGCCACGAGCGGTGGACAGACGATGCTACGAGTGTACGGTCTTGCGGAAAAAATGCTTTGCGTTCAGTTTCATTCTGTGAGTTCGACTGAGCTTGACTAAATGTTGTATTTTCGCCTTACGCGACTTGTTTTAACTTCTGGTCCAAAGCTTATTTTGAATAGTTTATATCATACAGATTTATGTTACAGTCTATCCTCCTTCTGCTGTGAACTGTAGCTTTGCGGGGAACCTATGCTGCTACAGACAAGGTTGTTTTGACGTTGGCATGGGAAACTGGAGCCCAACAAACGGTACATGTTCAGATGTCAGCTAGCCTGTAATGCTATGAGGGGAAAAGAGGTGCCTTTCTTTTTCTGTGCGAATGTGGCTTTCTACTTTTCCTTGTATGTGTGTGTGTGTGTGTGTTTGTGTGTGTGTGTGTGAGTGTTTGTGTGTGCGTGTGTGTGTGTGTCTGTGTGTGTGTGTGTGTGTGTGTGTGAGAGAAAGAGAGAGAGAGAAAGAGAGAGAGAGCGAGAGAGAGAGAGAGAGAGAGAGAGAGAGAGAGAGAGAGGGGCCGGGGAGGGAAGGCAAACAGAGCGAGAGAGAGATCTATAAGATTCTTAATACATTACGTTTCAAATAACTTCGTAGACGAACACATTGGTAGGCTTCCTTTTGAAACTTCAAGGGTATCAAGGTCGATTGAAGCCAGACCAAAGCCTCTTTGAATAAATTAGACGATGACAACCAATAAGTATAAAATGAAAGCCTGTCAGTATAATGTTATTGTAATTCATACTGTCGGCGATCTCTTTCCTGCTTTCATGCTAGTGCAAACAGACCAAAATGGTTATGTTCTGGTCACTACTACTTTCAGTTCATTTACCTGAAAGGGTCAAGTACCATTACATGTGTTTGCGTATTCCTACCCTAGTGCTCTGCCCCTGCAGCTTTATTCTTTCGCATGTATGTTTTCTTCTTTTTTTTTGCACGATCGATGGACACCAAACTCACACAAATGTCATGTCCATATGACCGCTTTTGGTTGAAGGTTCTGCAAGTGTGACACAATACAATGGAGGGTGTGGACTCGAATCATACTCCATTCTGGAGTCTCCGTGGGTGATTTTTTCTACGCCATCGTGTGTTCAGTTTGCCTACTCCAGACGCACGCCATACCAGCTTCAGGTGTTCCTGGCATTCAGCAACGGCACACTGCCGTCAAGGATGGAAAACTCTCAACAAGTCAATGACAACAGAAATCGTACTGCACGCTTTGACATCGAACATTTAACAGGAAAGGTATAATAATAACTGAGACATCAATTATCAAAACAGGTTCACCACCAACGCCAACGGAAAATCACTTTGTAAACTTGTCGATACGATTTGTCCAAAACAGCGAGGAGTTGTAAATATTAAGCATGGTTATCTACACGTATCCATGAAATGTGCGTGTATGTGTGTGTGTTAGTGTTTTTTTGTTTGTGTGTGTGTGGTGTTCTTCTTTTTCAAATCCAACAGTAGACTCTAGTTTCCTCCGAAAACGGCGTATGGCTGCCTAAATGGCGGGGTAAAAAACGGTCATACACGTAAAATTCCACTCGTGCAAAAAACACGAGTGTACGTGGGAGTTTCAGCCCACGAACGCAGAAGAAGACTCTAGTTTATCTGTTTGGCATATGATGTAATGAAGAATCGATGACTGATTTACAGATTCAGTTCCGAGTTCGAGGCGGTGGTGGAACAAATATGTTACCTCCGAGGCTTTTCTACGTCAGAATCACAGAAGGCCGATGTCTACATAATGGTAATAATATAATCATTATTCATAATGATATATTATCCTATTATTTATTATTCCCATCGACATTTATTGTGACAGATATTTTACGTTATTTGTACATATGACCAGAATATGACATTTTGCACAGATCAAGACAACCCTTGTTCTACGAGTTGAATAATATATAATTGACTGTCGAGATCTTTGTCAAATGTCATATTTGGTCAAAAATACAAGTAACACTTCTGTATCTATCCATTTTAGTTAAGATTATTACTCTTTCTTTTATATTTAGTCAAGTTTTGACTAAATATTTTAACGTAGAGGGGGGAATCGAGACGAGGGTCGTGGTGTATGTGTGTGTGTGTGTGTGTGTGTGTGTGTGTGTGTGTGTGTGTGTGTGTGTGTGTGTGTGTGTGTGTGTGTGTCTGTCTGTCTGTCTGTCTGTCTGTCTGTGTGTGTGTGTAGAGCGATTCAGACTAAACTACTGGACCGATCTTTATGAAATTTGACATGAGAGTTCCTGGGTATGAAATCCCCATACGTTTTTTTCATTTTTTTGATAAATGTCTTTGATGACGTCATATCCGGCTTTTCGTGAAAGTTGAGGCGGCACTGTCACGCTCTCATTTTTCAACCAAATTGGTTGAAAGTTTGGTCAAGTAATCTTCGACGAAGGCCGGGGTTTGGTATTGCATTTCAGCTTGGGGGCTTAAAAACTAATGAGTGAGTTTGGTCAGTATAAAACGATCCAAATTTACGTACATCTTATTCTTTATCATTTTCTGATTCCAAAAATATATAAATATGTTATATTTTGATTAAAAACAAGCTCTGAAAATTAAAAATATAAAAATTATTATCAAAATTAAATTGTCCAAATCAATTTAAAAACACCTTCATCTTATTCCTTGTCGGTTCCTAATTCCAAAAACATATAGATATGATATGTTTGGATTAAAAACACGCTCAGAAAGTTAAAACGAAGAGAGGTACAGAAAAGCGTGCTATCCTTCTCAGCGCAAGTACTACCCCGCTCTTCTTGTCAATTTCATTGCCTTTGCCGTGCGCGGTGGACTGACGATGCTACGAGTATACGGTCTTGCTGCGTTGCATTGCGTTCAGTTTCATTCTGTGAGTTCGACAGCTACTTGACTAAATGTTGTATTTTCGCCTTACGCGACTTGTTTACAATTGAAAGCACACATACGTAGGCTGTTCCATAATTATGTAGAATCTCAAAAACGGAAACACATACCAACAATCTAACCAGGCCATTTTCTAGACCAATCCTTCCCCAGCCGACACCCAATTAACTGGCCATCCTCTCATACGTTCTCATTCTGGCCTGGGACCACGTGACATCAGCTATACCTGGTATGGCCCTCGTGAAGGCTCGAACAGTCTTCATGGGTCTCTAACCGTGTTTCCGCGGCTATTTCTTGAAATCCGAGAACAGGCTGAACTAGCATGGGGAGATGTCAAGAAAATAGGGTGGATGCAACCAGCAGCAGTGCTCCCTTTGGTGCCAAGAAATATGTTGTCGCAAAGGCAGTATAGACAGGTGCGTCGTCATGTTACAGCATAAGTCCTTGAATACCTGTGTTTGAACAGTGTTTGTGCCAAGCCTCGAATATTTTCGACCATCAGCGGTGGACACAGCAGTCAGACGTGACTGTATGCCTGTCCTCAAGAGTCACAGTGTTTAAATGCCTTGATCACTGGGCGAAAAGTGGCGTTTTGTATCTTACAAAACTACTCAAAATCCCAACAAAACTTAGTTTCAATGGGTTTATTACATTTTGGTGTTCACGAAAACACCAGATTTTGATTGGATTTTATTGAAGTTATCGCTGCGAAATTGCCTGGAATTTCAGCGCGTTTTGCGACAGTCAAAACATCATGTTAAACCATGTTACAGCATGTCTGTAACATGCAAAAATGCCAATGTACACTTATAAGGCTCGTATAGAGAAAATAAGAGATACCCCCCAAAAAGTATGTGCACTGCACTTTTTTTCACATGTGTAAACTGATGATCAGTGTGTGTGTGTGTGTGTTCAGTTGTGTGTGTATGTGTGTGTGTGTGTGTGACGTGTGTGTGTGTGTGTGTGTGTGTGTTTGTGTGTGTGTGTGTGTGTGTGTGTGTGTGTGTGTGTGTGTATGTGTGTGTTACACGACACTTGAGATTGCCACAAGTTCTCAAATGTCGTTTTGTTGTGTTCTTTTATTCTACGTCGCCCGTCTTCGCAGCAGAAGAAAACAACTCGTCAAATTGAGTTCGAGGATTTATTTAGCATTCCATACATACAACTGCACATCGTAGCAGAACTCAAATAGAAGCTTTTTTACATACAAATCGCGCTGGCATTTATAGTAAATACTCAATCTCGAGAATATTCCAGACAGAACATGATACACCTACATTATACGAGCCGTGCATGGACTAAACTAGCGACATTCTCTATGACGTACATCAAAAGCGCCGACGCACTTAATCCGAACGAACGCCACGAACTCACGACTAAAACAGCATGGTAAACAACTTGTTTTGACAGGACTAGAAAGTTCACCTGCATTCTCGTCCAAGCATAAATATTGTGTTTACAAAATATAATATCGGTACTTTCCCACAAAGTACAAATAAGTCAACTACATGCAACACACAAAACTGAACCAAAGCTCAGCAACGGTAGCGTTTCCTAACATTACCCCCAACACCAGAAGAAATTTACCTAATTTCTTTCAATCATTGAAACGCTACCTGTACACATAGTATGTATACATAACAGATTGAAATCCAGGTATGTACATTAGTCTGTTGGAGAATGAACACAGTTTTACTCACATACTCGGCTGAGAAAATCTGCTCCAACATTGTCTGAACCTTTGATCGATTCCACTCGCATATCAAAGTTCTGCAAGTACATCACCCACCTCATGATACGATCATTCACAAACTTCGCAGAGTTCAGGTAGGTGAGGGGTTTGTGATCAGTCTGAAGCACGAATTTCACCCCTTGGAGGTAGAGTTAAAATTTCTTGATTCCCCACACGATGGCTAAACACTCTTTCTCCATGGTCGAGTAGTTCTTCTCGGCTCCTGACAGCTTCTTGCTGGCATAGCTGACCGGAAACGGTTTACCTCCATGCTCTTGCATCAGCATGGCGCCGATCCCTTCGTCCGATGCGTCTGTACGCAAGATGAACTCTTTGGCAGTATCAGGAAGGCGTAGCACCGGGTCTCGTGACATCAGGTCGCGCACGGTCTGGTATGCCTTCTCCTGAGCTGGTCCCCAGAGTATTCGGTTGGGGCATCCTTTTCGGGTCATGTCCGACAAAGGCGCCGTTATGGCGGCGAAGTTTGGAATGAACTCTCTGTAGTACCCAGCCAATCCAAGGAAGGATCGCACCTGCTTCTTGGTTTCAGGACGTGGCGCATTGAGGATCTTGGTGACGTTTTCCAACAAAAGCCCCTTTTGACCTTCCTTCAGTGAATGACCTATGAAGTCAACGTTGTCGGTCCCCAAAATGCACTTGCTGGGTCTCACGGTCAGATTAGCTTTTGTCAGGCGGGAAAACAGTTCCCTCAAAGTCTCCAAATGCTCCGCAAAGGTCTCCGTGTGGACTAGCAGATCATCCCAGTAGTACACAACATTCTTCATTCCTTTGAGCATTTTTCGCATTCCCCTCTTCAGGGTAGCACCACTGTTCACCATGCCAAAAGGCATCCGCAGGCACTCATACGTTCCGTCTGGAGTTGCAAAGGCGGTCTTTGGTATGTCCTCTTCGCGCACAGGAATTTGCCAATATCCCTTGCTGAGATCGATCTTTGAGAAGATCTTACTGCCGGTTAACTGTCGGAATAGATCAGTTGCCGTCGGCATTGGTTCAGGGTCAAACACGGTGATCTTATTGACTTTCCTAAAGTCAATGCATACCCTGTTTGTGCCGTCTTTCTTCTTGACAACAACAACGGGAGATGAGTAAGGGGATGATGATTCACGGATGACCCCCATCTTCAACATGTTGTCGATGTCCTTCTTCAAGGATTCCCGAGCCTGAAACGGGATAGGGTATGGTTTTGACCGAACAGGAACGTCAGATGTGAGGTGGACTTCATGTTCGACCAAGGACGTAGAGCCTGGAACATCACAGAACCTATGGGTGAAGTCGCCCATAAAATCATGCAGCTCCTTCTGCTGATCTTCTGTCAGGTCAGGTCCTAGCTTGACGTCATCCACTCCCTCTTTCTTGTGGAGGTCTCCCAACTCCAGTAGTTCCTCGCCGTCGAACTCGTCTAGTTCGGCTGGTTCTTCCACAATTGCTGCGACCTGTACTGCTTCCGGAGGTCTCTCCACATACAATTTCAGGAGGTTAGCATGGTAGATCTTTGACTTCTTGCCGACATTCACCTTGTAGTCGTTGATCCCTACCACGGCCTCAACCTCGTATGGGCCTTTCCACTGCATCAGTAGTTTGTTGTGATCAGTGGGGAGCAGTATCAGCACTTTGTTACCTGGTGTAAACTTCCTGTTTACGGCTTTGCGGTCGTAGTAGTGCTTTCCGCTATCCTGAGACTTTCTCAAGTTTTCTCTAGCAATCTCGAGAGTCTCCTCCAGTTTCTCTCGCAACTCGAACACGTACTGGTAACTGTTCTTCACTTCAGGTGTGTCCACATCTTTCGTCCACAATTCCTTTAGTATTTGCATCGGGCCTCTCACGGTCCGCCCGTATATCAGCTCGAACGGGGAGAATCCAGTGGACTCTTGTGGCACCTCCCTGTATGCAAATAGCAATGCATTGATGTAGCGATGCCACTGCCTTGGCTGCTCACTGCATAGTTTCTTGAGCATGGACTTCAGCGTTGCATTGAATTTTTCGACCAGCCCATTGCACATCGGGTGATAAGCTGTCGTAGTCAAGTGACGAATGCTCAGCAGCCTGTTGACCTCTTCCATGCATTCAGAGACAAACTGTGTCCCCAGGTCTGTGAGGATCTCTTCAGGAACCCCAATTCTGCTGAAAATGTCCACAAGTGCCTCGGCAACAGTCTCGGTGTCAATTTTCTTCAGAGGCACGGCTTCTGGGTACCTGGTTGCATAGTCTACCAGGGTCAGTACCCAACGATGACCCGCTTCACTTGGCGGTTTTATCTCGCCGATGAGGTCAATGGCCACCCTCTTGAAAGGTCGGTCGATCAAAGGCATCTTCTGCAACGGCACTTTCGGGACCCTTCCTCGAGGTATGGTTTTCTGGCAAATATCGCACGATCGGCAGAATCGAGTCACATCTGCATGCAGTCCTGGCCAGTAAAACGCAGCCTGGATTCTGTCCGATGTCTTCTTGACACCCAGGTGACCTCCCATAATAGAGTCGTGGGCCACCTCCATCACCTGGCGCCTAAGTGGTTGAGGCACCAGAACTTGACGTAATGCAAAATCTTGGCCTTCACTTCAAATTGCACAGTGCATGCATCCCCCACCTTTCCATAAACTCTACACAATGTGCTTCAAGTATGTGCTGCTTTGGGATGACATTAACGTTTTCAAGGCACACGTTACCTCTGTAGAACTCCATGTATTCAGAAATAGCTACTTGGATGCCAGGAAGGTCATCTTTCCCAACTGGTTTTGTGTGTGGCACAAGCCTGTGCACACTGGAGTAAAGACTGTTCAAACGGGTGTGTTTGTCTTTGATTTGACCTGCAAGGGTGTGCACGCCATAGTCATCTGTCAGGATAAATGCCCTTCTTTCTACGCTGTCTGCTACGGCAGTAATCACTTCATCTTTAATGCATTTGTTGCAGTGATTCCCATTGAAGCTGCCACCAAAAAAGGCCTGAGGTGCTATGCTATGCTTATTCAAAATCTCAGTAACCCCTGCAACTCTTGGTCCTTCAGATCTGTAGAAGACTGGAAACGTTTTCAGATTAAGTTTCCCTTCTTCTCGGAGATTATACATTTTTCTGACACACCTTCTGAATGCTTCGGTAGTGTTGTTACTCACCACAAAACGCTCTTCACTCAGTTTTATTTTAGAAAGGGCATCTGCTATTTGCTTGTCAAGCTGGTGACACTCACTTTCAAGAAGATCGTGGTGTTTGTTCACAATACCAAGGAGCAAATGAAGGTAAGGCGGCGCTACATGACTCACTTTGACGTCCCATATTGGAGCACGAATGACGTTGTAGTGGTCTTTGGCATGTTTTTTGTCACTGCCAGATTCTTGGTACCCTATGAGGTCTTCTTTCATGTTTCTTAACGTTCTTTTGGGGGCTTTTTCTCTTGGACTCCATTGCATTTGCGTTTTGGAAGTCTTGCACCAAAGACATGGATAACTACTCTGGGCTCCTGACAGTCCATACATTTTTGACTGGAAATCATAATCCCCAAACATAAACACTCGCAGCCTTTTTCCTTTCCACATCATGCCGTTGACAGCACTGACTCCCTCTTTAATAGTACTGCCTAAAATCTTTTCAAGGTTTTCAGCAGAATCTTTGGCTTCAGTCATCACAACCAACTTTGAGTTCGCATTTGGATTGTGGAGATTTGCTACTTCAAGAACAACTTTAAAACTCCCCCCTCCATGGTCACCCCCGATTTTAACCCAAATTTCATTTTCTGGCAAGGTGTTGTTATGCCATGTTAGCATGTTCTTCTTGTCGTACTGGTCTAAGAGATCAGTTACAAACTTGGGCCAGCTGACAATAGAAGACACGGGAATGCCCCTAACTTCCTCTTTCTTTGTCGCTTTGTTGATGCATGAGAGACGTATTGTGTAAACTTCTATTTTCCCACAAAGCACTCCCTCCTGAAATTCCCTCTCCTTTTTTTCACACTCCATTTTTATTCCCATTGCCTTGTTTAATTTTCGCAACTGCCTTTGTTTTGCCCAGCTAAGTGACAGTTTGGCTCTAATTTGAGCTGCTGATTTTGAAGAGACGCGTGCCTGTCCCAACCCAGCTGTTTTCAGAATGTCATCCCTTTTTCGCTTTGTAGTGTGCTTGAGTTCAGTGCTTTGTTGTTTTATTATGTCAGCTTCCGTGGAACCCGAAATTTCCTTTCTTAAGTTGGCAATTTCCTTTGCTCTTCTCTTCCTCATTGGAGTAGAAACTAGCGCTGATGACTTTTTCGCTCTCACAATTTTCTTTAGGACAAGTGGTTGTGCTTTCTTGTCATCTGACTGTGCCAGTTTCACCCTAACTAAGCCAGTTAAATACTCTTCCTCTTGTTTTGTCAAAGGTGCCTGCAACTGTTCTATCGGGCGGAGTTGGGTTTGTGGTTTGTTTTTTGACGAAACAGTGTGAGTATCTGTTCTTTCTGTGACTGAGATACAGACTTTGCAACAGGTGTTCTATCGCTTGATTCTGCTGGGGCTTGGGTTTGAAATGATGTTGAAGCAGCTGACACGAGTGTGTCATTGTTAGTACTTACATCACTCTGAGTCGTTCCCTTGCGAGATGCCAGCAGGTCGAAAAGACGTTTTTTGACCACACGGCTTGCGGTTTTTGTTTCAGGTGTTGAAGAACACTGTGGCTGAAAGGTTTCAACAATAGAATTGCTTGTACAGGCATCAGTACTGTCAACACATATGTGCTTTTTCTTTGCGGACTAGCAGCTTTTTTGCGGACTAGCAGCTTTTTTACTGACTTTTTTTTTTTTTTACGACAACCGGCCATTTGTTCGGCAAACGTTTTACACACATTACAGTCAGATACTTCCACTTTGGAGTTGTATTGTGTCCACAACACTTTTGTTTTTTCAATGTTATTATGTATTGCTTTTGAGAATCCTTGAGATGGAATGTTAAGTTTTTTTAGTTCGCTGAGACGAGAAGAACATGTTGAACACACTGTACGTGAGAAAGTTGTGCCATAAGCTTCTTCAGAAACTTGAATACCATGAAACTGAAATAACACCGAAGCGTAGTTTGTGCAATGCCTAATGGTATGACGTTTGTCCTTCGCTGCCTTTGATCTTCTGCCACAAATTCTGCACATAGCATTTAGCCTAAATATGTGGAGATCTTCCGTATGTTGCACTGCCGCCATTCTTAACTGGGACACCTTAAATCAATAAATTGAAAGAAATTGACACCAATAAACAAGCTAAACCATGTACACACAAACAGACAGGCAAAAACATAAGCACAATTACAGTCACAAGTGACAACATTAAGTAAAGAATAAACACATCATATGCTTAAGAACACAAAACAATGGGGGGGGGGGGGGGACGCAAAACAAGCAACAACAAAACAGAAAAGATGAAATGCACTGGAGTCAACAGCCACAGCGATTGTCACACATAGTCCATAAAACAAGTGTCTTGCAACGAGTGCCTGTTCCGATGAACCGTGCGTGCACCGCGTGGGTATTTACGGGGCAAATTAAATTGCTCCAGAAATCACACAAACACCTTGCGCAAAACTTATTCTCACTCTATAACACAGTTTAGAATAAGTACTTACTGACGGCAACACAGGAAACACAGTCAATTGCTGCTATGATTGTTGAGCGTGGTCAGAACATGGTACACAACGTGCATATTCTGAATATTGTAAGTGGAACAAAGAGCACGTGTCAGCACTGAGTTATATCAGTATTACCACAATTGCAGAAAAAGCGAGTCTCGCGTAAACCTCTGGTTTGCACTGACACAAAGCCTGTATATCAGAGTAACCAGATACACAAGATGAAGGTAATCCAACGGTCAAGTCACGAAAACCATTCATTTCACGCCAAGAAATACGTATTTTTTCACACTGACACACACACAGCTGTACAGTTCCAGACTGGACGCCAAAGCCTTTGTGCCAGCAGAGAAGAGAGGTCACCGCGCGCGCAGGGCCGGCTGATAAAATTAGCCCGCCAGCTCCAAGAAAAGTTCAGCTGAGATAGCAAAGCCCTCCACCGAACGGAACAGTGTGAGTGCCTTCGCCCTTAGTCATCTCCTTGACATGACGACTCCTGTACTTTGTTAAGGTCGAATCGGCTTCCTGTAGCTGAATCAGCCGATCCCTGTCCACGACAGCAGTTGCAGAACTGTTGGTGACCCTGAGTGGCGTAGTTGTTTTGTCCTTCTTCGCCTGGGCTCTGGTCGTCACAGCGCTTACAACCTGCGGCTGGTCGCGGCGATGCACAGTTGCTCTGTCATCTCGTAACAGTTCGCTGATATCTTCATTCGCGAATGGCAGTGGGTCTTCCTCCTCAGCAGCAGGCTGAGCTGAGCCCATTCTCCATTCGAAATCAGGGTCATCAGGACGTCTCGCACCCCCAATATTCCCAATTAGTAGATCGTACAAGGGCTTCTTCAGGCAGACGGCCTCAACTTCTCCGGTGAAGTATGGAGTATCGATCTGGATTTTTACCACTGGTGCCTTCACGCATTTGCTGTCAGCCATGAGCGTCCACTTGAAGTCACCAGTGAACTTCTCTGTTGGCACCAGATCCTCTTTGACAATGACTCCATTGCAGCCCGAATCTCTGAGAACAGTCACTTCCTGCTTCTCAACAAATCCCTTCGACACGGGCATGTTCGACACTGACACAGCTGCGCTGGCGACGACAGAGATTGACCTGCCATTGGCGAGTAGAAGCTGGCCATCAGATATACATTCTTCCACGTCCGATGGTGTAGCCACTTGCTCGGCAGCCCTTGGAAGTATGACGCTGCTCGCACATACTTGTTGGTTCGAGCCACTCGTTTGCCTCTTGTTGTCGTAATATCTCCGTCGATGTTCTTTCGCTTTGTCATAGACATGTCCGTTATTTTTCTTTTGGGGACAGTTGGCGACTCGGTGGCCCTTGGCATTGCAATGGAAACACGTTATGTTGTGCCCTTCATTGGATGATGGTGCGGACTCAGTTTGTCCCTTGGTAGGTTGGTTTGCCTGGTTTCTGCTGTTCTGGAAAGGTTTCGTTGACTTTGACGTCCCCAGGGTCCTTCCATGAGCAATGAGATAACGCTCAGCAGCATCAGTAATGTCCTTCAAACCCCGCAGTTTTTGCTCTTCCAAGCAGGTCGCCAGGTCCTTCGGGCAGGCATTAAGGAACTGCTCCTTCACGATCAAGTCCCGTAGATTCTCGTATGACTGCTCTTCACCTGAAAACTCCACCCACTTCTGCAGGTATGACGACAGGCGCTCCACAAACTGGCTCGGTGTCTCTCCAGACAATGGCTGGCATTCGCGGAAGCGTTGACGGTAGCCCCTTTCAGTGAAGTTGTAGCAACGCAACAGAGCTTCCTTCAGTACATTATAGTCTCTGGCGTCATCATTTGAGAGTCTAGTGTAGACCTCAAGTGCTGCCCCAGTCAAATGTGCGCTGAGTTGAATCGCCCAGTCGTCGCGCTGCCATCTAGCACTCTCAGCGAACCTCTCGAATCTTGCAAGGTAGCAGTCGATTTGGTCCTTCCCGTCAGCGAATGTGGAAGTTTCGGTGCCCTGTGTAGCATTTGCTGCTGGTTATCTCTTTGGCGTGGTGCCTCGTGCTCATTTTGAACACGCACCATTTCTGTCTGAAGCTCTAAGCGCTTCGTCTCCATTTCTATCTGGAGCTCCAAGCGTTTCAGCTCAATTTGCCTTTCTTCACGCTGTGCTTCTCTTTCTCTTTCTTCACGCTGCGCCTGTCTTTCTTTTTCTTCACGCTGCGCTTGTCTTTCTTTATCTTCACGCTGCGCTTGTCTTTCTTCACGCTGCGCTTGTCTTTCTTTTTCTTCTCGCTCACGCTGCGCTTGTCTTTCTTCACGCTGCGCCAGCAGTCGTGTCTGGGACTCGACGAACTCCGTCAACTGCTTGCCTTTTAATCCCAGTTCAATTCCTTTTCCCCAGAACTCAGCCATTCTGGTCTTTTCCGGTGCGTTCGTCTGTATTCTTTCACAGCCCCGAACGTAGACGAATGTAGTCTTCTAAAAGAACACAGTCTCTACTGCACCTCCGATGCTTCTCTCGTCGCTGTTCACCTTCGTAGACGCAGGCTGCCACCCTCCCTGTCTAACGTGACGGCGCACTCTGCTCACGATACGTACACGACGTACCCCAGTCGTATTTCGTAGTATTAATGCACTAGCTCCGCGACGAAGTCCGTCTCGTCCAAATGGCAGCTAACCTCTGTAATCCCGATACACTCCGGCGTCGCTCACCGTACCGAGCTGCGGCGATTACCAAACTCCTCACCAGTCACACCGAATCCACGGTTCCGTAGTCTCAATACTGATCCCTCAGGATACACCCGATTGATGGCTACCTCCTGTGACTGTCTTGACACTGGTCCTTGTTGCTGGAAAACCCTTGGCGTTAAACGTAGATCCTTGGCTTGGCCCCCAATTGTTACACGACACTTGAGATTGCCACAAGTTCTCAAATGTCGTATAGTTGTGTTTTTTTATTCTACGTCGCCCGTCTTCG
The DNA here is from genome assembly GCF_037325665.1 of Littorina saxatilis. NCBI lineage: Eukaryota > Metazoa > Mollusca > Gastropoda > Littorinimorpha > Littorinidae > Littorina > Littorina saxatilis. The sequence continues at coordinate 16,387 of NW_027126641.1, read as the reverse complement.
CAGCAGAAGAAAACAACTCGTCAAATTGAGTTCGAGGATTTATTTAGCATTCCATACATACAACAGCACATCGTAGCAGAAGTCAAATAGAAGCTTTTTTACATACAAATCGCGCTGGCATATATAGTAAATACTCAATATCGAGAATATTCCAGACCGAACATGATACAACTACATTATACGAGCCGTGCATGGACTAAACTAGCGACATTCTCTATGACGTACATCAAAAGCGCCGACGCACTTAATCCGAACGAACGCCACGAACTCACGACTAAAACAGCATGGTAAACAACTTGTTTTGACAGGACTAGAAAGTTCACCTGCATTCTCGTCCAAGCATAAATATTGTGTTTACAAAATATAATATCGGTACTTTCCCACAAAGTACAAATAAGTCAACTACATGCAACACACAAAACCGAACCAAAGCTCAGCAACGGTAGCGTTTCCTAACAGTGTGAGTGCATAGCATTGTAGTGTGGACTGGGTGGCCGAGTGGTAACGCACTTGCGCTCGGAAGCGAGAGGTTGCGAGTTCGACCCTGGGTCAGGGCGTTAGCAATTTTCTCCCCCCTTTCCTAACCTAGGTGGTGGGTTCAAGTGCTAGTCTTTCGGATGAGACGAAAAACCGAGGTCCCTTCGTGTACACTACATTGGGGTGTGCACGTTAAAGATCCCACGATTGACAAAAGGGTCTTTCCTGGCAAAATTGTATTGGCATAGATAAAAAAAATGTCCACCAAAATACCCGTGTGACTTGGAATAATAGGCCGTGAAAAGTAGGATATGCGCCGAAATGGCTGCGATCTGCTGGTCGATGTGAATGCGTGATGTAGTGTGTAAAAAATTCCATCTCACACGGCATAAATAAACCCCTGCGCCTTGAATCCGTATGTTGAAATATGCGCGCGATAACAAGCTGCATAAAATAAATAAAAATAAATAGTGCACATGGTGCGTGCGTGTGTGTATGTGGGGTGGGGGTTTGGGTTTGGGGACCGGAGTAATGTGTATTTGCTGTCAGTCCAAAATGCAACTGCCCTTGAGTTTTGCGAGGCAGTACAACTGATAACTTCTAGGCAAATTTGTTTTCTTCAACTGAATTACCACGTTTGCGCTCTGTATGCACAGTTGCAAATGTTACTGCTTGAAAAACCCCAATACATGAGTAATCCACTGTCGAAACTTTTAATACACATGGTAAAAATCGATTGAAAAAAAATACCGTAACAGATTTCGCATTGCGATATAAAATCGGCGTACACTAAGCGATCATACCATGCCAAATCGGTTACATTTGTGGACTGCTAATGCGTGAGCTGAACTTGCTGTGCAGAAATATGAAGGAATTTGGTCAACAGATGAAGAATTTACTTGCATTCTTATTATGGCATTTTGTTGTTGTAACTCTGTATAGGCTTATTATGCACAGACTCGAGATTTGTTTTAACTGAATTGAAGATACTTCCCTCTTCTTGTAATCCACCATGTAAAACAAGGCGAATAGACCCGTCCTGTTGCAAAACATGGGATACGAACATTAATTCTTCCACTTTGACACATACAAGCATGTTACACCTTGGTTTTCTGTATGTGCAGAATGGAAATTTTATGCTGAATAGATTTCAACTCATTCGTAAGCTTATGTGGTGAGGCCTGTCTTACACCGTGCCGAATATCCTTGCGAATATGAACATGTTGTATTCGGCAAAAAAAGAGACGAATGGACAGGAAAAAATATTGAAAATTCGAAGCCTTACCGATCATTGCGAATGCATACAAATCCATATACGAATGCCTTGCGGACGTATTACGAACGTTGCGAGTGTTGCGAGTGCTTGCAAACATTTTAGGAATAAAGCGATTGTGCAATTCACATTGTTCGTAATACTGCTCTTACACTGTGCCGAATTTCCCTTGCGAATAGAATTCGCCAATAATTCGTAATGATCGGGACATGGTCGCAAGACATTCGTAAATGTTCCTAACCATTCTCCCCCATTCGTCTCTTGTTGCGAATATTAGCAACATGCTTCTAATATTCGCAAGGAAGGCATATTCGTAAGTTATTCGTAATCACCGTAAAGGTATTTGTAGCGCTCGCAAGGCATTCGCAATGATCGGTACACATTCGCGAGCACTAGCAACCATGCCTGTCTTATCCTGTGCCGAATATTCTTGCGAATATGGATTCGTTTGCATTCGCAATGATTGGTAGACATTCACAAGCACTCGCAACCATTCGTAAAACATTCGCAAGAAATGTGTATATGAAAAGGTTATATTAGGCCCAAAAAAGAGACGAATGGACAGGAACAATATTGGCCATTCGAAGCCTTACGAATCCTTGCAAATGTCTTACGAATGGTTGCGAGTGCTTGCGAATGTCTACCAATCATTGCGAATGCATACGAATCCATATTCGCAAGGATATTCGGCAAAGTGTAAGACAGGCATAACGAATGTTTGCGAATGCCTTGCGAGCTTTACGAATACATTGCGATGATTACGAATATTCGCAATCATATTCGGCACAGCGTAAGACAGGCATAACGTATGGTTGCGAAAGCCTTGCGAGCGTTACGAATACATTGCGATGTTAGCGAATGTTCGCAATCATATTCGGCACAGCGTAAGACAGGCATAACGAATATTTGCGAAATCCTTGCGAGCGTTACGAATACATTGCGATGTTAGCGAATGTTCGCAATCATATTCGGCACAGCGTAAGACAGGCATAACGAATATTTGCGAAATCCTTGCGAGCGTTGCGAATACATTGCGATGATTACAAATGTCTTGCGAATACTTACGAGTACGTTGGGAAAAAGTTAAAAATATGACTTCCTTGTGAATATTAGGAACATGTTGCTATGTTCGAAACAAGAGACGAATGGTAGCGAATGGTTAAGAACATTTACGAATGTCTTGCGACCATGTCCCGATCATTGCGAATTATTGGAAAATTCTATTCGCAAGGGTAATTCGGCACAGTGTAAGAGTAGCATTACGAAAAGCTTTAGTGCACATCTAACAAACAAACAAAGTTCGCAGTTATTCAAGAAGAGTTGATGCAAAATTAAATATATAATCAGATATTTAAGGTCAACACTTTTAAAAACTGAATGACAATAATTATAGAAGATAAAACTTGTAAGCTATTTCGTCAACCGGCAAGCACGCACCATAATTCTTGGTATGCTCAGTGCGGAACCCAGCAGTACATAATACCCGAACCTAACGTGTGTTTTTTTAATTTTTTGAGTCACTTGAGAAAAAGTGACTCTATGTAATCGGTCAGTGTTAGTCTGTCCGGCCGGCCGTCCGGCCGGCCGTCCGGCCGGCCGTCCGTAGACACCACCTTAACGTTGGACTTTTCTCGGAAACTATCAAAGCGATCGGGCTCATATTTTGTTTAGTCGTGACCTCCAATGACCTCTACACTTTAACGATGGTTTCGTTGACCTTTGACCTTTTTCAAGGTCACAGGTCAGCGTCAAAGGAAAAATTAGACATTTTATATCTTTGACAAAGTTCATCGGATGTGATTGAAACTTTGTAGGATTATTCTTTACATCAAAGTATTTACATCTGTAGCCTTTTACGAACGTTATCAGAAAAACAAGGGAGATAACTAGCCTTTTCTGTTCGGCAACACACAACTTAACGTTGGGCTTTTCTCGGAAACTATAAAAGTGACCGGGCTCAAATTTTATGTGAACGTGACTCATTGTGTTGTGAATAGCAATTTCTTCCTGTCCATCTGATGCCTCATATAATATTCAGAACTGCGAAAGTGACTCGATCGAGCGTTTGCTCTTCTTGTTTAAATAAGATTTTAGACAAGTAAAATACTTGAAACTATCGTTTGACGCCATCACTGATAGAGGGTATGGTAATATAACCAAGCGAGTATAAGTATCTTGTGATAATTAAATTTTTTCTTGTGACAAGTTCGTTTAATTTAGAGTGATTGTATAGCACGGGTAGGATAGCGTTTATTTTACGTGTACCTCCAACAAAGTCAACGGCTAATGGAAAATCAAAGTGCTTCTGGAAAAATATGCCTGTGTGTGTGTGTGTGTGTGTTTGTGTGTGTGTGTGTGAGTGTGCGTGCGTGCGTGCGTGCGTGCGTGCGTGTGTGCGTGCGTGCGTGCGTGTGTGCGTGTGTGCGTGTGTGTGTGTGTGTGAAGTAAAAGGGAGGATTTGCGTCCTGATATTAATCAAGAATGTATTTTTCAGGGAACGAAAATGTGATGTATAGCTCCCAACAGTAACAACAACAGCAACAACATTATGAAACAAAAGCAAGACGAAAACGCAGTGAACCACATCAAAACCAACAGCTAACTTCGAGTTTAAGTCACTGCAATAACTTGTCATAATTCCAGACGTTATCTGGTGTTTTGCTCACTGCGACAATCTTTTCTCAAAGTATGAGTTTTTACATTTCAATTGAATGTTTGTGTAGTGCTTAGTAACATTATATTTCTGTCTGGAATGTTTTTAAAGCAGAAATGATATTGTTTAAAGTATTGCTAAATGGTAGGTTATTGGAACGTTGAATTTAATTATGTCAAAATAAAATTTTACATTTACTGTACTTCGACCCAGTGGACAGACAGTCAAACACATATGATACAGAAAGTGAATATGTCTGTCTGTCCACTTAAAAAGAAGTACAGTACACGTTTGGTTTTTTCATAAAGGAATCGTTCCAATAACCTACCATTCTTTTTTTTTCATTCTGAATGTTGGAACGGTTAGCGGTAAATCTGTTTTTGGTTAATTGCTAAATGTGTCATTAAACTTGCACATACAACTTTCGTCTGTTACATCAGAGATAACTGCATTTGAAGCTAGCGCTAAATAAAGCAGGATTAATGTTGACAGCTACGCCTCAATACCCTGAAGCCTCTGATCCATCTTCATGTGATGTGCTCACGACAACCGCTCCAGGTACAGTGCACACGACATCTAGCACCAACACTCATCTGACTCCCCCATCCACGGCCGCTCCAACTACAGTGCACACGACACCCAGCACCACAACTCATCTGACTTCCCCATCCACGGCCGCGTCGACCTCTTCGCAGCCACCGTCAACAAGTAGGAACTCTAGTTTTTTATCACCATCGTCCTCACAAATATCATTCGCTAGTTCGAGCTCTGCTTCCTCATCGCCATTTTCTTCACAACAGCCAGCTGCAAGTACGAGTTTTGTATCTCTTTTGCTGTCTTCAGTTACAGATGGAATGCCTTTTGGTATGGACGGACTCTCTTCTTGCTTGTGAGCGCTTTCTGGGCGTCCATGCTTTTATATATCAGCCGAAATTTTTTACCAGGGAATTGGAAGAACATTCTGAAAATGTTTTCTTTTTAATTTAATGCGTGTTATCACGAATTTATTTACGATGGCTCTTCATTTCTTTTCCGGTTCGTTAAAAACCAATAACAAACGCTGGACCTTACACTGTGTCAAGAGGTACACAGTTTGGTTATTAGGTTTGGAATAATGACATCACTTACAACTGTTATGTATATCTCTCAGCTGTCAAAAGAACAATGTCTGAAGTGCAGAAGGACTTGACCCTATGATAGACATTTTCAATCAAAAAGGTGTGGAAAATAGCCATAGAGTTAGATATTTTATCAAATGAGAAATTGTAAAAAACAACAACATAAATTTGACACTATCATAAAAGAATAATCAGGTGTCAAAACTCCATTAAAGGTCCTTGTCTACATTTTTATACCGAAATCGCCATTTGACCATTAAAATGCAGAGTCTATTATCTACAAATATCAACAATACACCCCCTTTCGATCAGGAAAGACGAAGCCAGTGTAGCCGTTTGAAAATTAATTGTAGTATTCCAGCGTAGTACTCATAGTAGGATATCCTTATTTGGAAAATGCCAAGCGCAAAACTCCTCTCAAATCCCGTGCATTTCGTGCGTTTAAAAAAAAGCGTGGACAGCGCTACAGTGTCAAACTGTTGCTGCACTTGTTTGGGCGTGGCTGTAAGCACAGTGACATGAATTTGATTGGTCAGTATTTTTAGGCAAAGCACATGTTCTCAGCAAACAGAAAACAAAATATTGGAAGCGTGAGTCACGCTACCCAAAAATAACAATAAATTACATTTTTTTTCTATAACTTTTTCCCCATGGTTCATTTATCATTTGACATACATTCTTTTTTATCAAAATCTAACCATAAGATTATTGGGGAAAAAGCAAAAATGTAGACGACCACCTTTAATGTCACCCATACTTGAGTCTTTCTTTCTCCTTCTCCCTAGGGAAGTCAACAGAAACGGCGGTTGGAGGCGGAGATAGGGACAGTAATGTTGGTGTTATCATCGGGGCGTCGGTTGCCGCTGTGGCTGCCGTGGTTGTGTTTGTCATCGTTGTGATGTTCTACAGAAGAAAGTTCCAAGTCAGGTAACAGGAAGCATTGTCACAAACACACAAACACACACACACACACACACACACACATACGCACACACATACACACACACACACTCTCTCTCTCTCTCTCTCTCTTTCTCTCTCGTTTAGGCAAATCTGCTGAACAATGTAACTTTATTACAGAAAACCCAAAGGAGGAAAAAGAAACCTCATAGGAAAATCAGCGCCAGCGGGAGGTAAGTACAATTTTTTTTTTAATTTTAAGTATGCTCAATCAAGAACATATTGATGTTAAGAACAAATTTCTTCAAACGAAATATCAACATTTGATCACAACGATTATCATCTCTCTCTTTAAAAAACAATCTGACCTAAATTAGTTTTTTAACTCATTCGCTGCGCAGCTAAATTTCCCCTGTGTTCCCTGCCAACGCGCGATTTAGAGCCATTTTGAAAAAAATTATAAAAAATCAACAACACAAGATAACCTTACATACCTTATGTTTTTGCAAAGTTTGAAACTTACTCTTTTAGAAAATATATGAAACATTTGAAAGTACATACCTTTTGTTGTCTTCATATCCACGCAAAATATCCAATTTGAAGCAAAACAAAAAAACTTTCTACGTCATGGGTTCATCATACACAATGTCATGATCGACACTTGCATTGCCCGAATCATCACCCAAATGATCGTCCATTGGCACAAAATCGTCACCAGAATCTAAAATATCATCTCCACTATCATCATCACTGAGGTCAAGATCAGAACCGTACTGAATAACACGTTCTAGCACTCTTTTCAAGTTACTACGTCTCAGCAGAACGATCCGCCATCTTGGAAAAGTCAAAACACGTGGGTCGCACACCGTCAACAAATTTTTTATTAATCCCAACAATTTAAGGGAAGGAACTGTTTACAGTGAATGGTACCACTGTAGACAGATAGAAGTTCATTGCAGGGGTTGTTTCCCTTGGTCAGCAGGACCGTTTACACCGTTAAAAATTCGTGATATCCGTCGGAACTCAAGTGCCGGCACGCAGCCAACGCTAAACACAGGTGTCGGAATTCCAGTTCCGACGCGCAGCGAATGAGTTAATGAAGCTGTTGGCTGCTCATCCAAGATGTTGCGAGTACCTCGCTGCTTATATCCTCTACCTTGTCCAACTCACCTGCTTATATCCCGTTTTGAAACGTTATGAATAATAGCTTATGTCCTACACAGGGCCGGACTACCGGGGGGGGGGGGGGGTTAGGGTGGTTGCGCAACCCGCCCCCCCCCCCTAGCCTAAACATGTACCTCACTTATTTAAAACATTTTTTTATTATTGTTTATTTTATGCCGTTGCATGCAAGGAGCGACCATTTTCCTATCTCAGAATATGACCTACCCATCAGCTTCAGGGGGCTTTGCCCCCTGACCCCCACAAGGAGCTCTGCCCCTTGACCCCGCCAGGGGGAACATCCCCCTGGACCACCACTGGCAACCCCCCCCCCCCCCCCCCTAGTCTTGTCCGGCCCTGCTACAGATATGCAATTAGTATTGAATTGTAGTGATGTATTTTTCAGGGGGGGGATTGGAGAGCGGGGGGGGGGGAGGGGGGGTTCTCGAGCACATTTGTTTGTGTTGTCGTGTGTGTGTGTGTGTGTGTGTGTGTGTGTGTGTGTGTGTGTGTGTGTGTGTGTGTGTGTGTGTGTGCGTGCGTGTGTGTGCGTGCGTGCGCGTGCGTGCGTGCATGCGTGCGTGCGTGCGTGTGTGTGGGGGGGGGGAGGTAGTGTTTTGTACGTGTAATTCGCTTCTACATTTTCTTTTACTTTTATGTTTATGTTATGTTAAGTTGTCACGAGTACTGTATGTCCGTGCCTGAAGTGTTTCCTTGTCATTGTTTCGTGACACTCAAGTTACATAAAATAAAAACTTGTTTCAACCAACAGCTGATAACCCAGCTCTCGGTCCTGATGACCCCTACGAACTGGCGGAGGACGGTGCTCCAGGGCAAAATCGCAACTCCCGCACAGATGACTACACCTACATCGGCACCGAGGAATCTTCCCACCAAACACACCACCAGGCGAACGGAACACTGGACGACGACTACAGCTGTATTGGCGATACACAACACGTGGCTACAGGCGTTCATGGGATGAACACAGCCCCAGCAAAGCCAGACCCGAGAGATGTGTACAGCGTTGTCAACAAGCCAGGCAAGAAGACTCCTACCCCAGGAAACAGCCTCGCCAAAATCGTGGGTGACAAACCGACCCTGCCCAATCCTAACGATGTGTACAGCGTTGTCAACAAGAAAGGCAAGAAGCCTGACCTCGCACCCAAACCTGGACATTCCGACACCGAGTACAACACCATCAGCCACAAAGCGAACGACAACTCCTCGCAGAAAATTGCAGGGACCGCAACTTCGGACACGTACAACAGAATCGGCGAAGTTGCCTCTCTTGGCTCAAAAGGGAAAAGTCAAGAGTCTGCACTAGCTGAGAAAGGTTCTCTTGTGGATGAATACAACACCCTAGATTTTGCCGACACCCGCCAGAACGCGTCAAGGAAGGAGACAAGTGGAGCAGCTCGCGCAGCCTATGATCACGTGCGCAATGACTCGGATGACCCCTACAGCAAAACACAGATCGGAAAACGAAACGTCGTCATCGGTTCTGACTATGATCATGTGAAGCCCTAACAAATAATGTCAAGTAAAGTTCGGGGATTAAGTGAATGACTTCTCACTGCTTACATCTTGAATAGTTGATATCTGCATACATGTATTTGTGGTATTATGCGCCTTTATAATACGTCCCCATAAATGTTTAATTGGTTTGATATATCGCTCGAGTTGACTCTGTGGAGGGGCGGAGCTTTTACGCAGAAAAGATTACATGGATTAATTCAGTCACAATAACGTATCATACATAATCAGTAAATAACAATATTAATGTAGATGCTTTTTACATTTAGTAAAGTTTTGACTAAATGTTTTAACATAGAGGGGGAATCGAGACGAGGGTTGTGGTGTATGTGTACGTGTGTGTGTGTGTGTGTGTGTGTGTGTGTGTGTGTGTGTGTGTGTGTGTGTCTGTCTGTCTGTCTGTCTGTCTGTCTGTCTGTCTGTCTGTGCGTGTGTGTGTGTAGAGCGATTCAGAGTAAACTACTGGACCGATCTTTATGAAATTTTACATGAGAGTTCCTGGGTATGATATCCCCAGACGTTTTTACATTTAGTCAAGTTTTTTCAACCAAATTGGTTGAAATTTTGGTCAAGTAATCTCCGACGAAGCCCGGACTTCGGTATTGCATTTCAGCTTGGTGGCTTAAAAATTAATTAATGACTTTTAGTCATTAAAAATCTGAAAATTGCAACAACAAAAATTTTTTATAAAACGATCCAAATGTACGTTCATCTTATTCTTCATCATTTCCTGATTCCAAAAACATATAAATATGTTATATTTGGATTAAAAACAAGCTCTGAAAATTAAAAATATAAAAATTATGATCAAAATAAAATTTTCGAAATCAATTTAAAAACACTTTCGTCTTATTCATTGTCGGTTCCTGATTCCAAAAACATATAGATATGATATGTTTGGATTGAAAACACGCTCAGAAAGTTAAAACGAAGAGAGGTACAGAAAAGCGTGCTATCCTTCTCAGCGCAACTACTACCCCGCTCTTCTTGTCAATTTCACTGCCTTTGCCATGAGCGGTGGACTGACGATGCTACGAGTATACGGTCTTGCTGCGTTGCATTGCGTTCAGTTTCATTCTGTGAGTTCGACAGCTACTTGACTAAATATTGTATTTTCGCCTTAAGCGACTTGTTTTCATTTTTTGGATAAACGTCTTTCATGACGTTATATCCGGCTTTTTGTAAAAGTTGAGGCGGCACTGTCACACCCTCATTTTTCAATAAAATTGATTGAAATTTTGGCCAAGTAATATTCGATGAAGGCCGGACTTTGGTATTGCATTGGAGGCTTAAAAATTAATTAATGACTTTGGTCATTAAAAATCTGAAAATTGTAATTTAATTTTTTTTTTTTTATAAAACGATCCAAATTTACGTTCATCTTATTCTTCATCATTTTCTGATTCCAAAAACATATAAATATGTTATATTTGGATTAAAAACAAGCTCTGAAAATTAAATTAAAAATATAAAAATTATGATTAAAATAAAATTTCCGAAATCGATTTTTAAAAAACGCGGGTTAGGGGGAGTCCCATATTGGTTGGGTAGAGACAGAATTTACCTGATGCTCCCCAGCATGTCGTAAGAGGCGACTAACGGATTCTGTTTCTCCTTTTACCCTTGTTAAGTGTTTCTTGCATAGAATATAGTCAATTTTTGTAAAGATTTTAGTCAAGCAGTATGTAAGAAATGTTAAGTCCTTTGTACTGGAAACTTGCATTCTCCCAGTAAGGTAATATATTGTACTACGTTGCAAGCCCCTGGAGCAATTTTTTTATTAGTGCTTTTGTGAACAAGAAACAATTGACAAGTGGCTCTATCCCATATTCCGTGTACACTACATTGGGTGTGCACGTTAAAGATCCCACGATTGACAAAAGGGTCTTTCCTGGCAAAATTGCTTAGGCACAGTTAATAATTGTCTACCTATACCCGTGTGACTTGGAATAAGGCCGTGAAAGGTAAATATGCGCCGAAATGGCTGCAATCTACTGGCCGTATAAAATTTCATCTCACACGGCATCACTGCAGAGCGCCTAGAACTGTACCCACGGAATATGCGCGATATAAGCCTCATATTGATTGATTGATCTTCCCCCCTTTCCCTGTCGCGATATAACCTTCGTGGTTGAAAACGACGTTAAACACCAAATAAAGAAAGAATCGATTTAAAAACAATTTCATCTTATTCCTTGTCCGTTCCTGATTCCAAAAACATATAGATATGATATGTTTGGATTAAAAACACGCTCAGAAAGTTAAAACAAAGAGAGGTACAGAAAAGCGTGCTATGCAGCACAGCGCAACCACTACCGCGCTAAACAGGCTCGTGCGTTTTGCACGAGCGGCGGACTACGGTCATTGTGAAAAAAATGCAGTGCGTTCAGTTTCATTCTGTGAGTTCCACAGCTTGACTCAATGTAGTAATTTCGCCTTACGCGACTTTTTTTCTGCTTAACTCTGTTTGAAGCAAACTATTTAATCACTTTGTAATATATGCTTCGATATTCTCGCTGTATGCTTTGTTTAGTATTATAATTCCGCCTCATAGCTTAAAAACACCACCATTTCTTTCAATCAATTGTTTAAATGCTTGTACAAGAACACATTTAATGGAGTTGAACGCACAACTTACAACATGGTAAATGTTTTATAAGATGCCAAGAGTTGTCGTGTCAGACTCGGAAGTGCCTAAAGTTGTCTCAGACTCTGTATTGATGAACGTTGTCGTTTTTGACTCTTTAGTACCTGTAGTTGTTGTTTCAGACTTGGTGATGCAAGTCGTTGTCGTTTCAGACTCAGTAGTGTTAGAAGTTTTCCTTTCAGATTCGGAAGTGCGAGGTGAGCTGATACTGTGTTAAAGCCAAGTCAGTTGGGTAGAGACCATTCTGATAATCATCGCTCCACAGCTATCGCCAGTTTCTCTCTGACAGCATGCTAAATTATTGCGCGAATCTATCAAAACAAGAATACAGAGTTATCTGCCATATGTTTTTCGCGAGCACTGATCTAAATTTGAGATCAGTGTTCGCGAGACGAAAATGATTGCAGATTGTCCGACTTCGACAGTGATCTCCGTTCTGTTCTTCACACAGTTATGATAAAAACATCGTTCTAAGGTCAAAACAAGTCGAAATTTTGAGACTGCTGTCGGAAGGAGACCGTGATATATGGTTGCATCACTCTCAACTGGTTACAGAAATAATCGTCTGCACCGGCGCGCACCGAAACCACAGTTGATTATTCACGTGACACTTTAGAGTTGTTTGCACAGTATATACATCCGCGAAAGATAGCTCGCTTGAAACTGTCTTACATATCAATTCCTTTGTAATTTAAACATTACACAACACCATGAAAAATCATAATCGACGATCGCGAATCTGCTTATATCCATAACACATTACGAAAAGATCTAAATGTGTAAAAAATCGATTTCCTCTCCAGAGAAGGAAAACCAAGGCATCCTGTCAGGGATAGAATGAGACCCGAAGGGAAGTAACTAATTTTTGACCTGAGTTCAGGATGGGTAGAGACAGGTCGGAAGTGAAGTAGGTTGAGCAGATGTTCTGTTGAAGGGAAGTCATTTGAGCAGATATACTGTGTTAATTAAAGCGAAGTCAGCTGAGCAGATGTGGTTTTAATGCGAAGTCAGCAGAGCAGATGCTGTTTTAAATCGACATTAGTTGAGTAGATCCTGTTGAAAGCGAAGTCAGTTGAATAAATGCTGTGTTAAAGCAGTCTTTTAAGTAGATTTTGTTTTGAAGATTCAGTTTGGTAGAAACTGTGTTCAAGTAAAATCCGTTGAGCAGATGTTGTGATCACGCGAAGGAAGTGAGTTGAGCAGATGTTGTGTTAAAGCAAGGTTAGTTGAGCACGTGCTGTTTAACAGCGAAGTCAGTTGAGCACATGCTGTGTTTAAAGTAAAGCCAGTTAAGTAGATTGTGTGTTGAAGGCACACTGAGCTTCACGTAAACCATCAGTTTCTGGTCACAGACACTGTCAGGCTTTGACACACAGTACAAACACCCTTTCGTTTAAACACTCACCGCTTGAGAACATCCTAGGTGCCCTCCGTAAAGAGCGAGCATTTTTCAAAGAATTTATTTCGTGCAGTCAGAACGGATTTACCATGAGACAAATCGGACGCCTCGTTCTGGTGCAAGAACTAACTGTTACAATATAAATGATAAATGGACAGTTTGTTACACAAACATTCTTAAATCATAAAAGAAATCTTTTTTCATAAAGACGAGATCAGTACAATTCGAAGTTTGAAAAATGGGAGCTCGGAAGCAGGACACGCAAGGCCAGGTCGTGTTTGCCCAAGCAGACAAATATTCTGCATAGCGCTTGCTTCTTTGAAGCCAACCGCTGCCAATAAGTTCGTGTGACTCGCAGTCGTTTGTTGCATTTTAGATTCAGAGGTACACAATAACGTGCTATTGCAGATACAGCGAGTCGCATTGAAATCACAAACTGACGACTAAATTGTGAAAAAAAAGGAAAGTGGATCACACGGGTCCACGATGGCTCAGGGGTAAAATAAACCACGAAATATGGTGTGTAGTTTACGCAAGCTAAATAGCCATTTAAACTAAATGTGTCATTTAATGCTATTAAATGCTATTGCAAGTGTGTTCCATAAGGTTAGAACTGCTTTAATCGTGAGAAGATTTAACTCGTTCTGTAAAGCATTTGAGGCAGACTGGGGCTTTAAATGAGAGGTCAGTGTGGTAGAAACTGTGTTCAAGCAAAGTCCGTTGAGTAGATAATATGTCAAAGCAAAGTCAGTTGTTGTGATAAAACAAAGTCAGATTAGCAGATGGTGTTTTAAAGCGAAGTAGGATTGAAAGATACATGTTAAAGCGAAGTCAATGTGTTAGATACTGTGTCAAAGCGAATTACTTTTGGTTGATATTCCATTACAGCGAAGTCAGTTGGGAAGAGGCTTTGTCGGCCGCCGCTGTTGTCGCTCTCGTTTTGTTGTTGTCGCCGTTCTCGTTTTGCTGTTGTTGTCGTATTATTTGTCTTTTCTATTCCCTTTTTTTTCCTGATATTTCAGGTTGGTTTTTTTTTTTTCTTTTTTTTTTTCTTTTTTTTTTTTTTTTCTTTTTTTTTTTCTTTTTTTTTTTTTTTGCAGGCCCCGAACAACAAAACAATGATGCGCAATCTTTAGTTGTGCCCTCTTTCTTTTATCGGACTGATTGTTGTTGTAAACAGTCTCTGCGCCCCCAGGTAGACTTCATTATTTAATTCAAATTAACATCTACCTTATCCTGTCATTTCAATCAATCAATCAATCAATCAATCAATCAATTAATACGAGGCTTATATCGCGCGTATTCCGTGGGTACAGTTCTAAGCGCAGGGATTTATTTATTTTTTATTTTATTTTTATTTTATGCAATTTATATCGCGCACATATTAAAGGCGCAGGGATTTATTTATGCCGTGTGAGATGGAATTTTTTACACAATACATCACGCATTCACATCGGCCAGCAGATCGCAGCCATTTCGGCGCATATCCTACTTTTCACGGCCTATTATTCCAAGTCACACGGGTATTTTGGTGGACATTTTTTATCTATGCCCATACAATTTTGCCAGGAAAGACCCTTTTGTCAATCGTGGGATCTTTAACGTGCACACCCCAATGTAGTGTACACGAAGGGACCTCGGTTTTTCGTCTCATCCGAAAGACTAGCACTTGAACCCACCACCTAGGTTAGGAAAGGGGGGAGAAAATTGCTAACGCCCTGACCCAGGGTCGAACTCGCAACCTCTCGCTTCCGAGCGCAAGTGCGTTACCACTCGGCCACCCAGTCCAATCAAGACAGTATTTTATTTTATTTTACATGACCATACCATGAACATAACCGACTGGAACCATGTTGACCTATACCAAAAGTGTCGACTATTTTCCGCATTTCAGTCATTTTAAGAAACAGTTACAGTTGTGGTTTGTAGATCGTTAGTTGTTGTTTTCATTGCTGTCTTTATTACTTCTGTGTTACTTGTTGTTCTTGCTGTCTTTATTACTTCTGTGGTGTTACTTGTTGTTCTTGCTGTCTTTATTACTTCTGTGTTACTTGTTGTTCTTGCTGTCTTTATTACTTCTGTGTTACTTGTTGTTCTTGCTGTCTTTATTACTTCTGTGGTGTTACTTGTTGTTCTTGCTGTCTTTATTACTTCTGTAGTGTTACTTGTTGTTCTTGCTGTCTTTATTACTTCTGTAGTGTTACTTGTTGTTCTTGCTGTCTTTATTACTTCTGTAGTGTTACTTGTTGTTCTTGCTGTCTTTATTACTTCTGTAGTGTTACTTGTTGTTCTTGCTGTCTTTATTACTTCTGTAGTGTTACTTGTTGTTCTTGCTGTCTTTATTACTTCTGTAGTGTTACTTGTTGTTCTTTATTACTTCTGTGTTACTTGTTGTTCTTGCTGTCTTTATTACTTCTGTGTTACTTGTTGTTCTTGCTGTCTTTATTACTTCTGTAGTGTTACTTGTTGTTCTTGCTGTCTTTATTACTTCTGTGTTACTTGTTGTTCTTGCTGTCTTTATTACTTCTGTGTTACTTGTTGTTCTTGCTGTCTTTATTACTTCTGTAGTGTTACTTGTTGTTCTTGCTGTCTTTATTACTTCTGTGGTGTTACTTGTTGTTCTTGCTGTCTTTATTACTTCTGTAGTGTTACTTGTTGTTCTTGCTGTCTTTATTACTTCTGTAGTGTTACTTGTTGTTCTTGCTGTCTTTATTACTTCTGTAGTGTTACTTGTTGTTCTTGCTGTCTTTATTACTTCTGTAGTGTTACTTGTTGTTCTTGCTGTCTTTATTACTTCTGTAGTGTTACTTGTTGTTCTTGCTGTCTTTATTACTTCTGTGTTACTTGTTGTTCTTGCTGTCTTTATTACTTCTGTGTTACTTGTTGTTCTTGCTGTCTTTATTACTTCTGTGTTACTTGTTGTTCTTGCTGTCTTTATTACTTCTGTGGTGTTACTTGTTGTTCTTGCTGTCTTTATTACTTCTGTAGTGTTACTTGTTGTTCTTGCTGTCTTTATTACTTCTGTAGTGTTACTTGTTGTTCTTGCTGTCTTTATTACTTCTGTGTTACTTGTTGTTCTTGCTGTCTTTATTACTTCTGTAGTGTTACTTGTTGTTCTTGCTGTCTTTATTACTTCTGTAGTGTTACTTGTTGTTCTTGCTGTCTTTATTACTTCTGTAGTGTTACTTGTTGTTCTTGCTGTCTTTATTACTTCTGTAGTGTT
>NW_027126640.1:95000-117035 GCF_037325665.1 Littorina saxatilis | reverse complement strand
AGATCACAAGACATTGTGTTTCTTTTGTTTACAATACAAATGTTTCATAATAAAAAGATGTGCACTAGGCAAGATCCTTAAATGTAAAACTAGTAGTGTGACAATTTTGAATTGTTCAGAGATGGTTTTTCTTCAGTGGTAAATGTTTTAGCTTTTTTTATAAGATCCCGTTAGTGAAGCATACTATAAACAACCTTGACCTTCCAAACTGTGTTAGCACCCTGGGCTGCGATCATGTTGTTGAGCTACTTAAAGGCACAGTGCAGCTTACAGCCTCGTTTTGCGTTTTGTTGCAGCTGAGTGCATTTACAGTTCAAAAATCCTCCTATGGTAGTAAAATACCCAACGACGACATCTGTGAAGCTCGACAGTTTCTTGTTCACGCGAGTGCATAAACTAGTTATTACGTGGTGTTTGGTCGGAGTTCGATTCAACTGAGTGATTCCGGGCTCCATTTTGTTTTACACAAACTCATGATGATGTCTGACATAGTTTGCTAGTGACGTGTCTTTTTGTGCATGATGTGGTGATCTAAATTAGATCCAAAAATAGGTCAAGACCAGCCGGTTCCGGTCGAGTACGAAATTGATTCGTAAAAAAATCGCAGTTCTTGACTCTTGGGTGCAAGTCCATGAAACTTGGTAGTTCTTCTAATAGATAGCTGCACCTGAGGTATGACTAAAAGCCCCAGGGGCTCCGTGCACCTGAATTTGACAAGTTCAGTACCTCAGCAAGCGCAAGTACAGTAGAGAAAGCGCTTGACACACTGAAAAGGCCTACTACGAGCAAAAGAAAAAGAATCAGTGATGCATGTGCTTTTGATGTAATCTTCTTTGACATTATGATGACTACAAAAACTGACTTGATGTGTTTTGTTTGTGAATGATGGATATATGTGCATGATTGCGTTTCGCAGACACAGTTGTCATGTGCGTTGTAATGGCGACGAATGCGGATGATTACTATTTTTGTACCAGGATTACTATTTTTTGTGCCAGGATTACTATTTTGGGGGCTGAGCATTACTCCAAAACACTTATGGGGGTAACAGGTCTGCAGCACAACTACAAATGTAGAAATGTCGTCTGCATTTTGTATATTTTAAAAGGTTATTTTTGTGCACAGAACATACATCTGCAGGGAGGTTTGGAGGGTGAAGTTAGGATCTGTTAGGAGGCATACAGCATCACACTCATTTTGTGTGTGTGTATTTTGTGTTGACAGATAAGACACTGTCATTCAGCAGAAACCTGTGATGATGCACATTTATTTGAAGTGACCAGCTGAAATTGTATGTACGTTGTTATGAAATTGACAAATGATCCCTGCTTTGCAATCCGGGTTAATGATATTGCCAAAATTAAAACGTGGAGGAAAAAGTGAGTGTAAACCTATTCTTGTGGTGGTGGTGGTGGTGGTGTGTGTGTGTGTCTGGTAGTGTGTGTTTGAGTGTGTGTTAAACAAACAACGACAAACAACACCAAACCTACATCAAAACAAGCACAACAAAAACAAATTACACAAAAAAATGGCAAAAAATCAGAATATCAACTGAGAAAAAAAACCGTGGCTGAATGCAATACTTATTATAACTTAAAAAGTAAAAGTGTGCGTGTGGATGTGTGCGTATGTTTGAGTGTTTTAAACAAACAACAAACCTAAATTAAAGAAGCAAAACAAACAAACAAAAACCTGGCAAAGTTCTGAACATTAACACAATGCTGCTGTCTGCTTTGAGGGGAGGAATAAAATGACTGAAGCCGGACTGCCGAGAGGAGGAAGGAGGGGAAAAGAACACGCAGACATGAAAACACACACAACTCCATGACAGATAAACTGTTATGTTCAAAAATCAAGAATATTTAAGCGTGCACACACGCACGCGCACCACACACACACACACACACACACAACACACACACACAGACTCTCCTCGTGAAAGTAAAGGTAAACTCGAACTGAAGGTAAGTATAAATGTTTGATATGGAAGAAACCTGTGATAAAAGTCTTTGTATAAATCATCGGTACCAACAAAATTCAGTTGCCACAACGCGTAAAAGGACATACTGTAGTTTCAAATTAGTAACAATCTAAGCATTTTAATCAGCACTGGTGTCCGGCAAGCACTAACAGATACAACAGCACGTGTATGCATCTTGAAGTAATAAGACCTTGAAGTAGGCCTAGAGTTTACACTATGCATTATGTAATGCTTTAATTCAGCTGCCTAACTGTGGAACTTTGCAAATGTGTGAGGACCGTTTCACAAAACAGACAAAACACCCTCTCAGTTATTTACACAAATCAGTTCCAGAATGTGCGTGTTCCTTTTCCGTCTCTACAAATTAATGTTATCTGGGGGGAAAACGAATCATTGTCGCTTCCGCCCTCAGTTATAATTGCCTGAGCATAATAGGAAATGCAACAGGTGTAGTCTTCCGCCTGATTTTTAGTCAAGATATTTCGACACAGAATGTTCTTTCTTTTTTTCTTTGTATGTTCACAAGCTCACATACAATCATTTATGCAACACTGACAATAAGACCAGACCAGAGTTGTGATTGAAATGGGCAGTTTATTTAATAAAGCTCCAGAATGAATAAAAATACATGACAAAATAAGGTGGTCCCGCTGTACAAAGCCGGTTACCAAACACACACACACACCAACACACACAACACTCACGCACGCACACACACACACACACACACACACAGAAACACACACACACACACACACACACACACACACACACACACACAACACACACACAGAGTAACATTGTACAACTTACTGTCACATTCAAGCGGGAACACCAAACAAAACGTATCATCAAATGAAACAACATTTTAAGTGGTCAACTGAGCAGATGACCACAAACCACACTTGAAATCTTCACATTTAACACTTTCTCCTGTATCCACAAAAGTCATTTATGCTGACTAGATAATGACATAATAAAATGACATCAATAAAACCATTCCCTTTTTTATTTTAAAGAAAAACAAGAAAATTAAAATAACGCAAAGAACTGATGCTCAGTAAGGTTGGGTATCGATCTCAAATGTGTGCATAGCTAATTACATGTAACCGGTATGGACTGGGGCTAGAATTGGCCTTTCTGTCAGGCAACTCGGCCTCTAATTGGTTTTATATTGTCTGATCCCCCTCCAGAAAAAAACAATACCATTTGCCCCGTGCTTCTGCGCCCACAAAAAATATTCGGGAATAAGAAAAGTTCAAATTTTAGGCACCCCACATACAACCCTAATTGTCAGTCAATTACTTTACTGCAATCAACGTTGATTTTAAAGTACCATGTCATTATTATTTTGGAGATAGATTTGAAAAAGTCCATAATTGCAGACTGCGTATTGGTATGAGTGATTTGAATTTTGATTTATGTCAGCGGCACCTCAAGGAATGCCCCAAATGTGAGTGCGGTTACCCAAGGGAGACTGCTGAGCACTATTTGTTGCATTGACCCTTGTGTAGAGATGTACGATTATTGTCAATTGATAACTGATTATAAGTTTATTGAAATATTATTGAAAGGCATCCCGCAATATTCCCGGAATGTCAATCAGACCATATTCATAACTGTACAAGAATTTATTAAGACAACCAGGCATGTTCCGTACATGAGCCTCTACATTTTATTCACTGTAATGTTCATTTGACACTGTCATGAGACAAATGCTGCCTGACCAATTGTTCTTCGTAATTTCTCTCGTGTTTTGTGTCCTTGTTTCGACTTATCGATTATGGCCCAATCGTTATGTAATTTAGTGCCATTTTCGCCGATCACAAAATGTATTAACTTTGCGTGTGTGTCTTCTGTGCATTTAATATTATTGTGACGTGACCCACTCTTCCAACATTTCTGGCGCTCCAAGTCTTCGTCGTCCTTTTTTTCCCCCTTATGCTGAATTCTGTTCTCTCGTACCCCATTTCTTTTTGTTTCTTGTTTTTACCCCCACCAAGTTCTGTACTACCACCCCCTCCATTTTTTGATTGCTTGCGCATCAGGTTTGTCTGTTTGTTTTCGATGTCTGAAATGAGTAAATGTATCTAGTCCGCCATCATGCTAAACTTTGTTATGTACATACCAGGATGACTTAAAATAAGCATTTATGCTTGAGTTATCTTAAAAAAACAATGCATTGTTTCTGTCATGATAACAAATTGAATAAAGTTTTGTAAACCAATGGACTGATTATAGTTGACCCTGATATGTGATTACGGGATAGTGTCACATTAATTTATTTCTACTTTCACTTGTACTTTTGTACTTAAAACAAATCACTGAAATGTAAAAGTTATTATTTTTTCCATTGTGAAGTGTCGTCAGTCTCCTCAAGGTAATGCAGTCAAAACTCAACCAAAAGTTGGAGGGGCTTCTTCATACTTTCAGTGTGTGTGTGTGTGTGTGTGTGTGTGTGTGATTTCTTTTGACACTATGCACGTTTGTATATAACCGCCTGTGCACAAAAAGAAGAACATAATCGAATCTTATCATTCATTTTCGCTTAATTGATTGATTGGTATGCATGTTTCTAACAGTGACCGTTACCAAAGTGAGTATAGTGCGCTTCCCAAGCATAAAACGGTGCATGACTCTGGATTTGCGTCTGAGATATTGACACATCACTGTGAGAAAAAGCGTTAATGAAAAAAGAAGACTATTTATTTTCCTTGAGCATTATCTTAAAGTGGTGTGCCAAAAACTTTTAAATTCAAAAATTCAATATTTAACTTTAGGAAAAGCACTGTAGAGAGAAAACCACGCTTGTGTGTTCAGAATAGTCTCCATGTGGTATCAATATAAATGATTCAAATGTATGGAAGAGAAGCTGTTTCTGCTGGATTAATACACACACACAATTGTGCACTCACACATAAGCACGCATGCATGCTCTCACACACACACACACACACACACACACACACACACACACACACACACACACACACACACACACACAGAAACAACAAATTCATTATGACAAAACCAAATACGAAGTCCTATTTCACAAATTTTATATCTTCTCCTTTTCACCATATACAAATACAGTCACGGAGTACATTTATAAGGCCAAATTATTAAGAAATATTATTTTCTGTGCTTGAATTACCCAGTGTGTAGCATGATCACCACGAAGGTACAATTCACAGAAGTTGAGTAATCACTTTACAAAACCCATACCAGTACCACATTGTTATGTTAAATCCTATTTATATTAACCCACACAAATAGAAGAAGATAGCTTTGTGAAGACTTTCATTTTCCAACCAAATGCTGTTCAAAGATTATTCTTTCTTTCTATATTTGGTGTTTAACGTCGTTTTCAACCGTTCAAGGTTATATCGCGACGGGGAAAGAGGGGGGGGGGGGGGGGGGGGGGGGGGGGGGATGGGATAGAGCCACTTGTCAATTGTTTCTTGTTCACAAAAGCACTAATCAAAAAATTGCTCCAGGGGCTTGCAACGTAGTACAATATACTACCTTACTGGGAGAATGCAAGTTTCCAGTACAAAGGACTTTAACATTTCTTACATACCAATCAATATGAGGCTTATATTGCGCGTATTCTGTGGGTACAGTTCTAAGCTCGGGGATTTTATTTTAATTTTATTTTATGCAATTTTATATCGCGCACATATTCAAGGCACAGGGATATATTTATGCCGTGTGAGATGTAATATTGTTTTACACAATACATCACGCATTCACATCGGCCAGCAGATCGCAGCCATTTCGGCGCATATCCTGCTTTTCACGGCCTATTATTCCAAGTCACACGGGTATTTTGGTGGACATTTTTATGAAAATTTATCTATGCCTATACAATTTTGCCAGGAAAGACCCTTTTGTCAATCGTGGGATCTTTAACGTGCACACCCCAATGTAGTGTACACGAAGGGACCTCGGTTTTTCGTCTCATCCGAAAGACTTGAACCCACCACCTAGGTTAGGAAAGGGGGCAGAAAATTGCTAACGCCCTGACCCAGGGTCGAACTCGCAACCTCTCGCTTCCGAGCGCAAGTGCGTTACCACTCGGCCACTGACACGATACACCAACACGATATCAGCACTCCAGATTTTTATCTCGCAGTTTTTCTGAAGGACTTTGCATTTGAAAACTATTCTCAGACAAAATATGAGTTTAAACTGCAAGTACATGTACAGGGAGTCTGAAGGGTTCAAGTCGGATGAGATAGACTACTGTTGTGGCAATCTTCGAATTTGAAAATAATTTTTTTAAAAGAGTAAAACTCATAGTTCTTCTTCTTCTTCGCTCATGGGCTGAAACTCCCACATTCACTCACAAATTTGCACGAGTGGATTTTTACGTGTATGACCGTTTTTACCCCGACCATTCAGGCAGCCATACGCCGCTTTCGGGGGAAGCATGCAGGGTATTTTTGTGTTTCTATAACCCACCAAACTCTGACATGGGTTACAGGATCTTTTCCGTGCGCACTTGGTCTTGTGATTGCGTGTACACACGAAGGAGGATAAGGCACTAGCAGGTCTGCACATAAGCAATGACCTTGGAGATCAGAAAATTCTCCACCTTTAACCTACCAGGCGGCCGCGATTTTGACTCATGACCTTCTGAATAGGAGGCCGATGTCTTATCCACAAGAACACCGAGCCCGTCCAAACTCCTAGTAAAAACAACAACTGCAAATCTGGGAGCAAAATGTAAACGGTTACAGTTTCAACTATCCTTCCCCTTTATATCAGCATTTTTGGAAACCTAAACGAAAGAGTATTCAAGAACAACAGTCACGGATTCAGATTTAAAAAAAACAAATGGTAACTATGCTTTTTGGAAATTCTTTCTTTAATTGGTGTTTAACGAAGGTTATATCGCGACAGGGAAAGGGGGGGAGATGGGATAGAGCCACTTGTTAATTGTTTCTTGTTCACAAAAGCACTAATAAAAAAAATGCTCCAGGGGCTTGCAACGTAGTACAATATACTACCTTACTGGGAGAATGCAAGTTTCCAGTACAAAGGACTTAACATTTCTTCCATACTGCTTGACTAAAATCTGTACAAACATTGACTATATAAGAAACACTTAACAAGGGTAAAAGGAGAAACAGAATCCGTTAGTCGCCTCTTACGACATGCTGGGGAGCATCGGGTAAATTCTTCCCCCTAACCCGCGGGGGGTCTTTTTGGAAATGCGCTTCAGACAAATGCCTTTATGTTACTCACAGCAAAATGCAAGAATAATTGGGGACCATATGGGATGGGGCAAATTGGGAGGGAGCAATTCGGGACACCACCATAAATATCTACCAAATATTTACAAATAGCTATCTTAGTACATGCATAACATGCTGTACCAATACACAATTTCTTTAAATAACTATGTAAGGATTATTGGCAGTCTCCCGGAGCATGTTTCACGCTATCCTGCGATCAGGACAAGCGACTGACTGTGATGTGTATGCTGTGCGGCGTGCGCTACATAAGAAACCTTTTTTTTAAATTTGTATTAAATATAATCACCTGAGCCACGAATGGCTAGCTGACAGCGGCTATCTTTTACACAACAAATTCTGAACTGTGATGAACTCGTGACCGCTGATTTTTAAAGGCAAGGGGTATCATATTGTGCGCATGGCATACACATCCAAGTTGGTCGTTTGTCCCGATTGTGGGATACAGCCCGTCAGAGGCGTAGAGCGTGCTCGAGATGTTTTGAAAAACCTGACTGCAGTACAGGGATTTTTACACCTCCGGACTGCTGATAATCCTAACAGAATTATTTTCAAAAACCGTCTATTGCCTTGAAAGCAAACCTGGAATTTCTGATGCGAGTTGCCAGAAAGAAAGTTCACTAACAAGATCCAGGCCAACACCACCCCCCCCCCCCCCCATCCCCCTAAAAAACACTAAGGAGTGAGGTGAGCTTAAATAACTAATTAATTAATCAATCAATAAATTCTCTGCTGAAATCCCCAACTTCGCGCATCGAAGCTATGAAAAACAGGACACTGCCACGTTTCCATTCAGCTAAACGCCACACCATTTTCAAGAGGGGATGTCTCAGGAAGAAAGATGTGACGCTCCCGATTCATATGTTTCAGAAGACAGCCCACCTGAGAAAAAGAAGAACACAATATAGAAATAATAACAACCTGTCAACCACAAATACATTAAAGTTTTTCAAACAGTTCACTAATCCGACAAACTCATGCTCGTTTCTGGTGCATTTGATAAAGCCAATTACGGGTAGATGCTAGACAACAGCAAAACCACCACCACATAACAACACAAGATTGTTTATGGTTGTTTACAGTCTCTTGAACACAGGAGTCAATCGAGACCATATATATAACAAGAAGCATAAACAGGGTTCCTGCAGGGCAGAGCTGATACAATTCAAGGAGTTTTCAAGGACATTTCCAGGACCAAATAAATGCTTTTCAAGGACATGATTTTCCCCAATTTAATGCAAAGCACCAAGCTTACCTTCAGGAAGGGAAGCAACTACAGGTGACTAGTAATAGTTAGTTCGTCTGCTTTAATTTGTTTTCACTCGATCTTTTATTCTCCCAAAATGTGTGTACTGTATTTGACGAAAAAAAAGGGGGTTGCATTTTTTTTTAAATAAGACAAGCTGCTGACGAAATGTATAGGCAACAATTTGGAAAAATCAAGTACTTTTCAATGACTATTTAACAAAACTCTATTTTCAAGCACTTTTCAAGGCCTGGAAAAGGTTTTCCAATTTTCAAGGAGTTTTCCAGGGTTCAAGGACTCTGTACGAACCCTGCATAAAAAAGCACTTCAGTTTGAAACCCAGGTTCAATGTAGTAAATGATATTGCATCAATGTTCCATCCATCCTCAGCACTTTCAAAACCAGTTTCTTCTAGGTCATACACACCTTTTCCTCGATTGATCCACAGTACATCAGATCGCTATTGTTCTTTTTATGATTTGCACCAAGGGAATGATTAACATTTCTGTCTTAGTCATATGTAACAAGCTTTAAGCAAAAGCATAATATTCTACACATTCACATATTGTAAGGTTGAAGGGGTCTATGTCGACCAAAAGAAGGTGTATTCCCCATAGCCATAGGTGTTTTCCCTGTGTACCGGGAATACAGTTGGATTTTCTGTAAAGAAGTATAATATCGTACAATCTTGCGCCAAGCGCGTGACTGCGGTTAGATAGGAGAATCTATTTAAAATCCTGAATTCGCGTGCGGCATCCAATCAAGCAAAACATGCTTCGACCGTTTATCAAAACGGATTTAGTTAAAGAAACATCTGCACCCCCACCCCCAACAGCCTGGTATTATGTTTTCCTCGCTGGTACTCTCGTCCATTGAATCACTTTCACAAGCTTGAAGTAATTCCATGGCGTCTAACGGAAGTATATTCCCTGTATATGTACAGGAAATTAACATACAGGGAATACAGCCACTGTTGGTCGACATAGACCCCTTCTAAAGTGCTGCAGTAGTTACCTTTCCCTCCAAGGACCAAGCTGTTCATCCACTGTAGGGCTGACCGGGGTTCCCCCTTAGCAGAGTGAGTGGCGAATCCTGGCTGATAAATTTCCTTTCATTTTCCATGAATGAAGAATACCAGCTGGGTTCTTTTATTCATGGACCTGTGTTCTGCAACACACACAAATCAGCCACCAACTTGTAAATATATGTAAAAGAAAGCAAGTGGCAATCTGAATAACAGAATACAAAATGATCAATCCACACAATCATACTTCAGCACTGAAAGTCCACAAAATGAAGCACTGCTAGTACATGTACTTCTCATAATTTACTGAAACTTTACTCGTCAAAACAACCATTTGTTTTATCAACTTTACTCGCATGTGGCGAGTAGATTAACATTTCTACTCACCATTTACATGATTTTTACTCGCCATGGCGAGTAATTGAAAATACTCGCCACTTTCAGGCCTGTACTTGTGCATGAGATGTGTTTACCATCCATATGCCCAGACCATGCGCTCTTCTGTTGTGCTCAGAACAGTAAAGAGTTGCTTGCTGGGGTGGTTGTTCATAAGTTAACAGTTCACAAGAGGGCACAAACAAGAGCAAAAACACAGGTGCCTGATTCAAACTCATTCAAATGCAGAACCTTATTTTTGCATGAACAGAGTAAGACATGATTCTTACATAGCTGACCCTACCCCTGGCAGAAAAGTGCTTGAAATTGTCCATGTGGTCTCTATTGATCAGTACATTTGATGCGTATTTGTGATACATATATACTGATATAGAGACAAGTAACAAGTGGACATTTCCTCTGACACCTCTACCATTTGTACACCTGCACAAATCTCCTGCCATAGACTACAAAAGGAAAACATACAAATCAAAACAAACACAAATTTAACCTAATGTTTACCTTTCAGCAGCAGAAAAGGCTGTGTTTTTCTGAGGTGTCTCAGAGTAAAGCCACGGTGTTGGAGATCTATGCAAAACTAGGCTGTAGGCAAGGTCCAACATCTTTAGCTGCACACACAAAAAGAAGAAGCAAGAAATCACATGACATAGATGACATTCCTCACTAGTACAAAACCACAACTACACTAGTCAACTACCAATGTAAGAATCATAGTCCTGCAAGATTACCCTCTTAAAAAAGTAAGATTGCTTTCATTCAAACACTACCGTGGGACCAAACTCCCCCCCCCCCTCCTTTTTTTGAGTTTTTCCTACATGTGTGTTGATGTTTCCATTAATTCCAAGCCCTGAAACTGTGAACTTGAGATCTTTATGTATGCACACAGTCACAGGCTTAATAAGCTATTCAGAAACCAAGCAGAGTCTGCACAACGTCAATTCTGAGAAATAAATCCCCACAACCGGTTTCAAGGCCACACTTCCGACTGAGCTATTGCTTGCCATGCCAACCTCCACCCCCATTTGGAACATGCACAACTAGTATACCCATACACATGTAATAATACTGCTTGCCTTCCTCCCCCACCCTCCAAATCAATAAACACTAAATGTATGCAATCAGTAATCTTTTAGTTAGTAGTTGACTACCATCACTACTCTCTCCACACCCACCCACCCTCTTGCACACCAGCGACACACCCCCATCGCCCAATCATTTCCATGATTCTCTCTGCCATATAGTTATCCTAAACACTAAGATTATGACACATTTGTTTTCCAATTAGGAACATAAAAAATTACTGTAAAAAAAATGTACAATCATGCACTCTCTGAGTCTGACAAGAGAGTGTGAGAAAAGTCAAGAAAGCAAGACATGTGTGACATAACTAAATCTTCTAATCTATTCCTGAGATTTACTCTTGACAGCTTAAAATGGAACCTCATGCACTTACTGTTCTGAATTGTAGAAATTTCTTGTAGTTATAGCAGCAAAGGCAGTTTTATTGGGTACCACCAGGTGTCACTCTGTCATCATCTGATCAAGCATTCAAGCAAATGGTTCAGCACTGAAACAGTAAATAGCAAGATTGTACAGAAAAATACACAAACTTTCTCATTAATTTGTATCTTCAACTTCACATTATTCATAAATAATGATACCTTACTTTGACTAAGTTTGAGTAGGATTAACACCATGCAGAGCCAGAAGTTAACTTGAAATAAAATAACTATACGTTACTCAATACTGCACTCAATGAGTCAATTGTCAGCAAAGGTGATAATCAATGCAAGGTAAAACCAAAGGATGCAACTCAGTCAGCAATTGCAAAAACTACATAATTCTAATCAAGCTGTCAGTTTCATTAGCTATCAGAATTCAAAACATGTTCTTGTTTTTGTTGTTGCTGTTGTTCATGACTACATTAATGTATCTCAGCATTTCTAGTTTCTACACTATAGCCATTAAAAAAACCAAAAGAAGTGTCCCAATGTTTAATGAAGCGCTCTTGCAATTAAGTCACAATTGTTTGCAGTTGCTGAGAAAAGCTAATAGTAATAGTCCTTACAGTAAGTTGAGTAACAAATTATAAACAATTGCTGTTAACACTCATAGTACAAGAGAGCAAACCACTGCAAAACTATAGTCATTTATCAATGTTATGCTTGCCATCCACCCCCGACCCCAAACCTCTCCCATATTTTATGTACATCAGACTAGTATTCTTGTTAGTTCATTTCAGCTGTAACAGTGACAACACGTTTGCACACTACAGACCTGGAAGTAGAAATGTTAACACATGGAGTGCTAAATTTCAGGATACAATCTGTTTGTTTGTTTGCTTAACGCCCAGTCGACCACGAAGGGCCAATCAGGGCGGTGCTGCTTTGACATTTAACGTGCGCCACACACAAGACAGAAGTCGCAGCACAGGCTTCGTGTCTCACCCAGTCACATTATTCTGACACCGGACCAACCAGTCCTAGCACTAACCCCATAATGCCAGACGCCAGGCGGAGCAGCCACTAGATTGCCAATTTTAAAGTCTTAGGTATGACCCGGCCGGGGTTCGAACCCACGACCTCCCGATCACGGGGCGGGCGCCTTACCACAAGGCCAACCGTGCCGGTCATACAATCTGTTTCAAAGTACAAACACTGGCAATCGGAGAGAACAGTGTTACTGTAAGTCTTTACAGTAACATCAAACAGTATCCCCTCTTTTTGGTAGTACAGTGGAACAACACTTTTAATATCCCCTGATTAAAGACTCCCTCCCTTTTAAGACCCTGTTTTCTCAGATTTGTCTGTCCACAACCTCTCTATATTTACTCTCATCTCAAGACTTCTTCCTTTCAAGACCTGATTTTTTCAGATTTGTTTAGGTCCTAACAGGAAGGGGGGGGGGGGGTGGGGGGGGGGGGGGGAGGGTTCGATCGACTTTACTGGTACCGTGAAACCGAAAGTGACCAAGTCATCAAGGGCACGTATATTCCTGCTGCTCTGTTAGCACCGATCATATTTTAGAAACGTTGCACTCTGTCGTCAACACGAATGTAGGAATAAAAATAGTATTACCTTCACCAGCTGTCTCCATGGAGTCGAAAGACCATCGGCCGGTTTGGCTCGCTTGTGCCATTCCTGGATGAAAATTGAAATGACCCTGGCTGCTCCGTTCTTGGCATCAATGGCAGTGCAAAAAAAGCGAATCCCGACTCCCATCCAGGATAAGCTGTACGGCACGGCGGCGTCTCTGCAGATGACCACTACATTTGGACGATTTGGACTGGTCTACACGTGTTGCGACAACAAGCAGAAGAAGATACAGATAAGGTGGCGGGAGTGATGTCCCTTCGCTGCAGTGACTAAAAATACAAAACTATCTCAAAATAAAAACACAAGGAACGGATGGGTAGTTAAATTTGTGACAAAAGAAATTAAACGTTCAAATGACTTACCACCCCCCTCTGCTATGTCAGTTGCGAGTATGTCAGTATGTGTTTGTGTTTGTGTGTGTGTGTGTGTGTGTGTGTGTGTGTGTGTGTGTGTGTGTGTGTGTGTGCCCGGCAGTGTGCCCGTCAGTGTGTACGGTACGTGTGTGTGTGTCAGTGTCATTGCCGGTGTGTGTGTTTACGTGTGTGTGTCACAGTGTGTGTGTGCGTGCGTGTGTGTGTGTGTGCCGGTGTGGATGTGTGTGTGTGTATTGTGTGTGTGTGTGTGCGTTCGTCAAGTTGTGTGTGTCAGTGTGTGTGTCAGTGTCGATCAGTGTGTGTGTGTTCTAGGCCAGGGGGGATTCCCAAGGTTCCTGGGTTCCGGAAGCCCACCCACCCCCCTTACTGACTCCACAAATGTACCTTTTGCCTTTTTCTTTCTGCGAATGTATGTATTCATTTGCTAATTTGTTCGTTTGTTTGTTCGTTCGTCAGTTTGTTCGTTCGTCAGTTCGTTCGTTCGTTTGTTCGTTCGTTCGTTCGTTCGTTCGTTCGTTCGACAGTTCGTCCGACAGTCCTTCAGTACGTCCGTCAGTCCGTCCGTCCGTCGGTCCGTCAGTCAATCCGTTCTTCAAGTTCAGTCCGTATCAATAAATTCCTCTTGTGCAGGGCTCAATACAGGGGAGAGGGGGGGGGGGGGAATTCCTGTTGGTGGGACAACCCCCCCCCCCACCCAGGCCTAACTGTGGACCTCCTCCAAACGTTTGACAAATGCCCTGAAAATGGGCCAGATTGCACACAATTATTGTTTATTGTTTGCTTGTTTATTTGTTTGTTTGTTTGTTTGTTTGTTTGCTCGTTCGTTCGTTCGTTCGTTCGTTCATTCGTGGGTTGGTTCGTTCGCTCTTTCGTTCCGACCTTCGTTATTTCCTTCGTTTATTCGTTCCTTCGTCCTTTTAGTCCGTCCGTATGTCCGTCCATACGGTCCGTCCGACAGTCTGTCTGTCAGTCCATCAGTCCGTCCGTCAGTCCGTCCGTCCTTCAGTCTGTATCCGAATAGATTCCTCTTGTGCAGAGGGTTGAAGGAATACCCTGCAGGACCGGATCAGGAGGGGTTACCCGTAACGCCACCCCCCCCCTCCCGCCGCCCCCCCCCCCTCCCCCCGTCCCTCCGTCCGTCCATCGATCGGTCCGTCCCTCAATCTGCCCGTCGGTCCGTCCGTCAGTCCGTCCGTCAGTCTGCCCGTCCGTCCGTCCGTTCTGGTTCGTTTCATTGTTTATTTATTTCGCACACATCATTGTCAACTTGTGGATATCCTGAACAAGGCGGTGCGCGAGAATATCTTCTTGTTTGGATAAAATAACATTTTGCTCTGAAACAAACCACACACAAATTCCACTGCTTGAGCATCGTTTCAGTCTAACCGAACTGAGGGTATACCTCATCTTCAGAAGGAGAATAAGCGACAGCATGCTCTTCTACCATATAACATGTCACGTGAGGTCGTTCAGACCGGAGTGGAGGTATATCTCCGAGGGATCAGGGTATACTTTCAACCCGCTGCACAAGAGGAGTTTATTGATACCTTATGTTCGGTCGTACCGGTGTGTAATACCTCCTCTCTCTCTCTCTCTCTCTCTCTCTCTCTCTCTCTCTCTCTCTCTCTCTCTCTCTCTCTCTCTCTCTCTCTCTCTCTCTATCTCACTCTCTCTCTCTCTCTCTCTCTCTCTCTCTCTCTCTCTCTCTCTCTCTCTCTCTCTCTCTCTCTCTCTCTCTCTCTCTCTCTCTCTCTCTCTCTCTCTCTCTCTCTCTCTCTCTCTCTCTCTCTCTCTCTCTCTCTCTCTCTCTCTCTCTCTCTCTCTCTCTCTCTCTCTCTCTCTCTCTCTCTCTCTCTCTCTCTCTCTCTCTCTCTCTCTCTCTCTCTCTCTCTCTCTCTCTCTCTCTCTCTCTCTCTCTCTCTCTCTCTCTCTCTCTCTCTCTCTCTCTCTCTCTCTCTCTCTCTCTCTCTCTCTCTCTCTCTCTCTCTCTCTCTCTCTCTCTCTCTCTCTCTCTCTCTCTCTCTCTCTCTCTCTCTCTCTCTCTCTCTCTCTCTCTCTCTCTCTCTCTCTCTCTCTCTCTCTCTCTCTCTCTCTCTCTCTCTCTCTCTCTCTCTCTCTCTCTCTCTCTCTCTCTCTCTCTCTCTCTCTCTCTCTCTCTCTCTCTCTCTCTCTCTCTCTCTCTCTCTCTCTCTCTCTCTCTCTCTCTCTCTCTCTCTCTCTCTCTCTCTCTCTCTCTCTCTCTCTCTCTCTCTCTCTCTCTCTCTCTCTCTCTCTCTCTCTCTCTCTCTCTCTCTCTCTCTCTCTCTCTCTCTCTCTCTCTCTCTCTCTCTCTCTCTCTCTCTCTCTCTCTCTCTCTCTCTCTCTCTCTCTCTCTCTCTCTCTCTCTCTCTCTCTCTCTCTCTCTCTCTCTCTCTCTCTCTCTCTCTCTCTCTCTCTCTCTCTCTCTCTCTCTCTCTCTCTCTCTCTCTCTCTCTCTCTCTCTCTCTCTCTCTCTCTCTCTCTCTATGAATAGACAGTTGTACGTCAAAATTCGTCAGCATGTGCAAACATCGTTTTATCAGATCAGAACCAGACACTCCTATTTTTGTGAAGCTGCTTATTTTGGTGCAGTTGGCGGAAATTTGAATTTGTTTTCAAATTCATTTCTTCTTACGGCGTGCATAGAAATACTGCTTGACAGGAAAAAAGCTGCCATTCTTTGCTTTCTTTCTTTCTTTATTTGGTGTTTAACGTCGTTTTCAACCACGAAGGTTATATCGCGACGGGATTCTTTGCTTGATACCTCAGTTCTCAAAGTATTAGTGGAGGCGTTGCATTTTCAACTTGAAATACATTTTGTAAGACTGCACTGTGTACTTAACCTTTTTTTTAAAGCCGCACGCACGCACGCACACCCGCACACATACACTCGCGCACACACACACACACACACACACACACACACGCACACAAACTTTCGCAGATTTATTCTTTTCCACATTTAACCCCGCGAACACCCCCAACTCAAATCCACCCTAAATCCTACCTTCCCCTCATTCCACCCCCTACCCCTACCCCCGAGCTAATCACACTTCCCCTCCGTAACACAAATCCTTCACAGCATCGACAGGTCTGCATTGCGCGGCTTTTTGCAACGGAGCTGAGAACCGTTCCGGCAGACCCAGACTGCAAAACCATGCTGTTTAAAGGCCCACCCCACCTCGTGAAAACAGGCCGCCTCATCGTCTCAGATCTTACCAGTCTTCTTTCTTCTTCTTGTTGCCGCTACACGTGGAGACCAGTCCAATTGAGAAATGTAGTGGTCATCTGCAGGGACGCCGCCGTGCCGTACAGCTTATCCTGGATGGGGGTCGGCTCCGGCCACATCTTCCTTCTCAACAATTGGAAGTTCCCGCAGTCTTGTAGGATGTGGTGGGTGTCCTGCTCTGCTTCTTCACAGGGACACATCGGGGATGGCACAACTTTCAGCTTTGAGTGGAGGTGTTTGTTCAGCCTGTTGTGCCCTGTTCGCAGCCTAAAGATGGTAACCTGCTCTGGTCTTGTGAGCAGGTGAAGGCTGTCTTTTTGAGCCGGGGTTCGGAACAGGGCTTTAGTGATGGTATTTAGCTCGGCAAGGCTCACGGCGTTGTCTTCTTGTTCTTTTTTTGCACCGGATTTTGCCAGGTCATCGGCTTTCTCATTTCCCTCTATGCCGCAGTGTGAGGGGATCCACTGAAGCACTGTCCGTAGGCTCTTGATGTTGTTGACTTATTCGGGAGAAAAGACCATCCATCTACTTCGGCACATCCCAATAACGGACAGCCTGGGTGCTCTCTGTGAACACTGTTTTTTGTCGGGGTGTCGGTGTGTGTGTGTGTGTGTGTGTGTGTGTGTGTGTGGTGTTTTTTTTTTCTTTCTTTTAACATTATTTTAGTGAAGTTTTGTGGAGAGCGATTCCGAAAACACTTCTGGATTAATCTTCGTTAAACCTTACATACAACATCTTACAGGTGATATCATCAGACACTTTTTTTTTTAATTATTAACGTCTTTGCATGATGACGGCATAATTATCCTGCTTTCACACAGCATGCAGACAGGGTGTTCATTTTTGGCATTTGACCAAGGAGAGAGATGGTCTTATCCCAAAGGCCTGGCCACATCTGAGACGATGAGGCGAACTGGGCCTTTAAGTGAGTGACTCCGGCGAAGGCAAAGGCTAATGGAGTCATGCACGTGAATCATCTTGGAGCATGCAGCACGTGCAGTTCGTGGGTTTTCCCCGCGCGTTCTGTTCGCTCTGGGTCCGGCTCTGTACTCTGATCTGCTGTATAATTTAGTAACGATCCGATCCTGGCAGCATGGCACGGACTGGGTTGCATCATCACTGGCTTTGAAGGCCGGCAAGAGAGAGACAGAGAGAGAGAGAGCGAGTCATCGCCGGGACGAGCATGGCGGCCAATGCCCTGCGGCGGCCTCGTCCAGTACCTTTTTTTTTTTTTTTTTTTTTTTTTTTTTTGGGGGGGGGGGGGTCGGGTTGCTTTGGAACTGGCGTGCATGCACTGCTTCGCATACTCCGTTAAAGGGATACTAATATTGATCTGACCGTTTGTGTCAGTTTCTGGGGAATTTGACGAATCTTGAAGAGCCTCGAGAATCCATTGTACCTTGAAGTTAGTACACCTGATGCACCATTTTAGAAAGTTTTCTGACGATTTGGACCTTAAAAAGATGACGGAACATTCGCTGTACTGTAATTGAGAAAACACCTGTGCACAATGATTTGCCAAAAACTGCTCAGAAACTATGCCAAATCATAAAATGAATTTTCATCAGAGAGCGGTTTGCTTTGCCCTACTCTCCTGTGTCAGGGGCGGACTTCCGTTCGTCATCATATCTTATTTAGTCCTCATAGATACCCATTCGCCAAAGCAGACTAAACCGTTGTATTAGGGAAGTCAAACCTATAGTCTAGCAAAGGCATGCCAATTCCGTGGCAGGGCTAACATATGACGCTTCGCATTACATAATAAACAAACACACTGTCCGTTGGAGAATATTACCGTCTGAAAAGGCTACCAAACATGCACAGCACTTAGATTTGAAAAAAAAAGAACGCTCAAACACTGATAGACGATTTTTTTTAAAAATAACTCCGTCGGGTTTGTATGCGGGTTCTGGAAGAGTGAACTTTTCTTGCAAAACCTCGTACAAATACTGGAGGGGCCAATCAGTAGCGAGGGATGTCATACAAACACGTGCCTGTTGCCACGTGTTTCTGACAGACCCCCCGCTAATGATTGGCACCTCCAATATTTGTACGAGGTTTTGCAAGAAACGGTCACTCTCCCACAACCGATGCAAACCCGACGGAGTTAATATCGGAGTTCGTCTTGTCTAAGACCTTCCTCGTGTGTGGTGTCATCATCTTTTCAACACCCACAACGAACTCTGTCCGTCGCGATATAACCTTCGTGGTTGAAAACGACGTTAAACACAAAATAAAGAAAGAAAGAACGAACTCTGTAGCTCTCGGCTCAATTTCAAATCTGTATCTCTAGGACAAAATTCAGGGGTGAAAAATAGGACGAAAGTTAGGACTGGCGCAAAAAGGCCTCACAATGAGAACTACAGTCTGGGATTCCCACTCAAAACACAGCCGTTTTCAATTTGAGTAACTGAGCGCTCCAACGTTTATTTGAAAGGTATTCCTGGTGTTCGGTCACATAATTACCATCCCCAACCTGAAATATATAGCTCTTGGGGCGATGAGATATATTTTTGTTGCTAGATTATATCACTTTAATCTTGACGCGTACTACACGATTAACTCGAAAACATACCACAAATTAGTATGGCCATAAATTAAATTAAAGTGAGTGAATGAGCTTCAAAAAACTGCTTCTTTTGAAACAAAAGTAGTCAAAAACCCAGCCTTGGATTTTTCTTTGTGTGTCAAAACCTATTGTGTTGGCTTTACCTGTGTGTCAAAACCTATTGTGTTGTCTTTTCCTG
Source organism: Littorina saxatilis (assembly GCF_037325665.1). Classification (NCBI taxonomy): domain Eukaryota; kingdom Metazoa; phylum Mollusca; class Gastropoda; order Littorinimorpha; family Littorinidae; genus Littorina; species Littorina saxatilis. The sequence goes on along the minus strand of NW_027126640.1, from coordinate 97,667 downwards.
TGTACCCTAACCTATTGCGTTGGCTTTTCTTGTCTGCCCAGACATACTGTGTAAGCTTTTCCAATGTGTGCCCAACCTTTTGCGTTGGCTTTCCTGTGTGCCTATAGACATACCTATTGTGTTGGTTTTTCCTGTGTGCCCAAACCTATTGTGCTGGATTTTCTTGTGTGCCCGAACCTACTGTGTTGGCTTTTCGTAAGTGTGCCAACACTTTCCGCGTTGGCTCGAGTCCTTCGTGTGCACAGACCTATTGTGTTGTCTTTTCCTGTGTGTCAAAACCTATTGTGTTGGCTTTACCTGTGTGCCAAATCTATTGTATTGGCTTTTCCTCTGTGCCCAGACTTATTGTGTTGGCTTTTCCTGTGTGTGCCCGAACCTATTGTGTTGGCTTTTTCTTTGTGCAAAGACCTATTGTGTTGGCTTTTCCTGTGTACTCAAACCTATTATGTTGACTTTTCCACTGTGTGTCTGGAAATATTGTGTTGGCATTTCATGTGTGCCCAGTCCAATTGTGTTGGCTTTTCCTGTGTGCCCAGATATATTGTGTTGGCTTATCTGTGTGTGCCCAGACATAATTATTGTGTTAGCTTTTCATGTGTGCCCAAACCTATTGTGCTGGCTTTTCCTATGTGTACCTATAGACCTATTGTGTTGGGTTTTCCTAAGTGTGCTAAGACCTTATGTGTTGGGCTCTCCTATGTGTGCCTGGACATATTGTGTTGGCTTTTGATGTGTTTGCTTGGACATATTGTGTTGGCTTTTCATGTGTTTGCCCAGACCTATAGTGTTGGGTTTTCTTTTGTGCCCAGACCTATTATGTAAACTTTTCCTGTGTGTGCCTAGACATAATTTATTGTGTTTGCATTTCCTGTGTGTCCTAATACCTTGTGCGTTGGGCTTTCCTATATGTGCCCAGACATATTGTGTTGGTTTTTCCTGTGTGTGCCTAGACATAATTATTGTGTTGGCTTTTTGTGTATGTTCTCAGACCTATAGCGCTGTTTTGTCTGCGTGCCCAGACCTGTTGTGTTTGCTTTTCTTGTGTGTGCCAAGACCTATAGTGTTGGCTTTCCCTGTGTGTGCCAAGACCTATAGTGTTGGCTTTCCCTGTGTGTGCCAAGACCTATAGTGTTGGCTTTCCCTGTGTGTGCCAAGACCTATAGTGTTGGATTTTCCTATGTGTGCCAAGACCTATAGTGTTGGATTTTCCTATGTGTGCCAAGACCTATAGTGTTGGATTTTCCTGTGTGTGCCAAGACCTATAGTGTTGGATTTTCCTATGTGTGCCAAGACCTATAGTGTTGGATTTTCCTGTGTGTGCCAAGACCTATAGTGTTGGATTTTCCTATGTGTGCCAAGACCTATAGTGTTGGATTTTCCTATGTGTGCCAAGACCTATAGTGTTGGCTTTCCCTGTGTGTGCCAAGACCTATAGTGTTGGATTTTCCTATGTGTGCCAAGACCTATAGTGTTGGATTTTCCTATGTGTGCCAAGACCTATAGTGTTGGATTTTCCTATGTGTGCCAAGACTTATAGTGTTGGATTTTCCTGTGTGTGCCAAGACCTATAGTGTTGGATTTTCCTATGTGTGCCAAGACCTATAGTGTTGGATTTTCCTGTGTGTGCCAAGACCTATAGTGTTGGCTTTCCCTGTATGTGCCAAGACCTATAGTGTTGGCTTTCCCTGTGTGTGCCAAGACCTATAGTGTTGGCTTTCCCTGTGTGTGCCAAGACTTATAGTGTTGGATTTTCCTATGTGTGCCAAGACCTATAGTGTTGGATTTTCCTCTGTGTGCCAAGACCTATAGTGTTGGATTTTCCTCTGTGTGCCAAGACCTATAGTGTTGGATTGTCCTATGTGTGCCAAGACCTATAGTGTTGGATTTTCCTATGTGTGCCAAGACCTATAGTGTTGGATTTTTCTATGTGTGCCAAGACCTATAGTGTTGGATTTTCCTATGTGTGCCAAGACCTATAGTGTTGGATTTTCCTATGTGTGCCAAGACCTATAGTGTTGGATTTTCCTATGTGTGCCAAGACCTATAGTGTTGGATTTTCCTATGTGTGCCAAGACCTATAGTGTTGGATTTTCCTATGTGTGCCAAGACCTATAGTGTTGGATTTTCCTATGTGTGCCAAGACCTATAGTGTTGGATTTTCCTATGTGTGCCAAGACCTATAGTGTTGGATTTTCCTATGTGTGCCAAGACCTATAGTGTTGGATTTTCCTATGTGTGCCAAGACCTATAGTGTTGGATTTTCCTATGTGTGCCAAGACCTATAGTGTTGGCTTTCCCTGTGTGTGCCAAGACCTATAGTGTTGGCTTTCCCTGTGTGTGCCAAGACCTATAGTGTTGGCTTTCCCTGTGTGTGCCAAGACTTATAGTGTTGGATTTTCCTATGTGTGCCTAGACATACTCTGTTGGCTCTTCCTATGCGTGTCTTGACCTATTGTGTTGGCTTTTCCCATCTGTGCCCAGATATCTTTCGTTGACCTTACCTGTGTGGCCAGATGTATCGTATTGGCTTTTCCTGCGTTGACTGACTTACTTTGTTAGTTTTTTTGTGCTCACACCTTTTGTGTTTCGGCTCTTGTCTCCGTGTGCTTAGACCTATTGTGTTGGCTTTTCCTGTGTGTCCTAGCCTATTATGTTGCCTTTTTTGTG
>NW_027126640.1:22500-90000 GCF_037325665.1 Littorina saxatilis | reverse complement strand
AAGGCTACAGATGTAAATACTTTGATGTAAAGAATAATCCTACAAAGTTTCAATCACATCCGATGAACTTTGTCAAAGATATAAAATGTCTAATTTTTCCTTTGACGCTGACCTGTGACCTTGAAAAAGGTCAAAGGTCAACGAAACCATCGTTAAAGTGTAGAGGTCATTGGAGGTCACGACTAAACAAAATATGAGCCCGATCGCTTTGATAGTTTCCGAGAAAAGTCCAACGTTAAGGTGGTGTCTACGGCCGGCCGGACAGACTAACACTGACCGATTACATAGAGTCACTTTTTCTCAAGTGACTCAACTACCCAACGACGACATCTGTGAAGCTCGACAGTTTCTTGTTCACACGAGTGCATAAATTAACCTAGTTATTACGTGGTGTTTGGTCGGAGTTCGATTCAACTTGAGTGATTCCGGCCTCGATTTTGTTTTACACAAACTCATGATGACGTCTGACATAGTTTGCTTAGTGACGTGTCTTTTTGTGCATGATGTGGTGATCTACCTGATCTAAATTTAGATCCAAAAATAGGTCAAGACCAGCCGGGTCCGAGTACGAAATTAATTCGTAAAAAATCGCACTTCTTGACACTTTCCTTCAAATTCCTTTACGATCAACCACCGGGGCCACCCACATCATGTACACATACTAGGAACGCCGATTGGTGACCTGAACCAATTCCTTTAATGTCCTTGCAAGATTGCTCACGAAAATCCAGTTTTCCGCCGCGCCAAGTTTCGAAACTATCTACAGCATGTACACATCCTGAACCAATGCCGTATTTTGCAACACATTCCTTCAAAATCCTCCAACTACACATCCTGCGACAACCGAATTTTGAAACAGATTCTTTCAAAGTCCGTTTGCAAGAACTCCAAGAAACGTGGGTACATTCTGACATCTTCACAGTCAGTAATTGTGAGCTGTGGATAGTCTCTAGGCGTCAGCCAAGCGTCAGCCAAATAAACTTCAGACTGAATGTTTCTCTGCCAATTTCAAGTGCTACTATTATGTTGAGGGAGAAAAGCATGTCAAGATCTTGAAACTGAAGCAGATTTGTGATGTAATTCGATCGATTTTACCCCAAATTGGATTTATTCGAAAACGCACCGAGCGGTTACGCCCCTTGAATAAGAAAAGGAATATTTTGCGTTGAAGCTAACTTCAAAGTAAAAATACCATTTCTCATCACAAATTAGAATCCAAGGGGGGAATACATGGTCCAAAGTTCGATGAGCAGCACTTTGGAGGGTAGGGGAATAGTCAGTATTAAGTTTGTGTGAGATAAAGAAAGCCGGCTGACGTCCTCCCTATAGCTGCATGTGGTGAAACCAGCTTTGTCTTGCTCAACATCCGCATTCTTCCCGTCTGTGCGATTCATTCAAACAGCCCATTGGTGGAACATGTATCCTTTCTCTTCACATCAGACAAGTTAAAGCGACGTCACTTTCTTTTTTTATTTGGTGTTTAACGTCGTTTTTAACCACGAAGGTTATATCGCGACGGGGAAAGGGGGGAGATGGGATAGAGCCACTTGTCAATTGTTTCTTGTTCACAAAAGCACTAATCAAAAATTTGCTCCAGGGGCTTGCAACGTAGTACAATATAATTATTACTTTACTGGGCCGGGAGAATGCAAGTTTCCAGTTCAAAGGACTTAACATTTCTTACATACTGCTTGACTAAAATCTTTACAAAAATTGACTATATTCTATACAAGAAACACTTAACAAGGGTAAAAGGAGAAACAGAATCCGTTAGTCGCCTCTTACGAAAGCGACGTCACTGAAGTAAATCGTTGGCCAGTTATAGTCAGCCATTAGTCAAACAGTCAATCATTCCAAAAACAAAGAGACTGCCAACGTTCCAAAATTCAATATTAATATTCCAAAATATTGTTTTGTCAATAACAAACGTTACAACAACCTACCTTTCTTGTTTTTTGATTCAGTCAATCATTCCGTTGCAGGCTTGTTGATAAACTTTGTGAAAGAAAGGAAAGTAAGCGCTCTAAATGCATACGACATGTGCAATTAAGAATAAGAGTAAGTGATATTTATGCGGAAACAGTCTCCTGAGAATAACAAGCACTACAATGAACAAGCGACTTTCATTCTCCATTTCTTTTTCTAACCGGTTTTCCACACAGTGGTCAAAATGAAGAACAGTGTTTCAAATTGATCCTCTCCGTCCACCATGTAGGTATGTCCTTCTTCGAACATCGAAGTAAAGTTCACAGAGCGAATCGAATTTCAAAATGAAAAATATAGCCACGATTTCACAATTTCACCTCATTTACAACAAACGGTCGATTATTTTCTTTGGCTCATTGACAAATTAAAGTCCGAACTGATCAGATCCCAACAGTTTCCAAAAGCCAAGTGGCCACCGATTGTTGAAATCACGGAAAGTACTCACAGCGCGTGTTATGCGAAAACTGAACGACTAGTGACCCTGCATTAAACAAAATGCGTGCGTCACCCATCGTCACTTGCCCTCACTAAACGGATGTTGACGGCCATGACATAATTAAAGTAAAGCGTTCAGTAAAACATCCGTGTGTAAGCCTGAACTCTCTTAAAACATTTGAGCGTGAAACCAGAGACTGAGAAAATTGTTATTTGATATTCAGCCTCGTTGAAAATATTCGCAAAAACTAACTCATTTGAATGCAAATATGCTTTATTCCATTTAGTGTGTTAGTGAGATAAATGTCACTTTTTCAGTAGCAAAACACATGCACATTAGAGTGCAAAGCGGCAGCGTGCCAAATTCAACAATTCAACAGCAGTAACACAAAGTTATCTGGCTTTTGTTGCATGTCTGAATATGTTGTAATTCACAACAGAACGGGAGAACATATGCTGATCAGTTCCCAACACCGCCCCTTCTACGTTCTTTGCTCTTATATCTTTTTCCTGCAATAAAGTTCACTGACATAGAGGATTGATTGGTGATGATTTTAATTAAAACAGACAACAGCAAGGCACGTGTACCGGAAAGGCACAGGCAAGGACGTCCGCTCGAGTCCGATCACACTTTCTCTGTGATACGTACGTAACAGCTTCGAATACCTAACCTAATACATGTAGAACACTTACATTTTTGTGTTCAGCAGAACGGCCCAAGGACATACATGATTATATGTTACGGAAATGTTCTTCCATTAATACATCTACACTCCGAAGAGAAATCATAAAATGTCCCCAATATAATTTGTTATAGGAAACAGATGTCTGCTTCGCATATAAACAGGAGTGCTGACGTCATCAAATCTCACAAAAATCACGGAGCGTGTCGTCAGTGACGTGGGCTTTGGCCCAGTCATGACTAACTGGCCTCGCCGTGTGCAGTCAAGCGAAAACTTAAAGCTATAGCCGCTAACCTATGCTCGTTTTGTAAGTGTTGATGGTGGTGGATTGCTTGTGTATTTGTGGCATCGCATCACGAACATGTGTGTACCATGGATGGTCTATATACACATCATTATTCGCATTTTTCAAATTTTGTCTTTCTGTTGTTGTTTTTTTTTGGGGGGGAGATTTAAAAAAAAAATTAAGAAAATTGTGCGACTCACTCTGTAACCTCCTCCGAAAGCGGCGTATGGCTGCCTAAATGGCGGGGTAAAAACGGTCATACACGTAAAATTCCACTCTTGCAAAAACACGAGTGTACGTGGGAGTTTCAGCCCACGAACGCAGAACGAGAAGAACTCTGTAACCGAGTATACACTTTTAAGTATTTACACCAGTCGACCCACTGTGTGCACTTACCGCGATATCTTTATTCCGTAATCCCTTTGTCTCATCATTTATGCCCTTCATTTCATCCCGTTTTATTATATTGCAAAATCTCCGCTGGTAAACAAAACCACAAACGCTTTATTGTATCTGGCTAAAAGAAAGAATGAACAAAATGGCAACCGCAAAACTTTAGCAGTTGTGAAAACTTTGGCAACAACTATTTACTGCATGCCCGCTCCTCATGTTTTGGTACGATGGAGCATTTAAGGGAAGATTCTGAATAATTACCCTCTGCCGTCAAAGTTTTACTAATCTAAAAAAAAAAACGCTCGTGCTGCAAACCCCGTTTTCTTTTAATACTTTCTACCCCAGCTATGTTGACCAAGTTTTTTGTTGCCGAGAACAGCTGTGCGCAAACAGGTCACTCAGAATTGTAGTAACTGTGTAGTAACTGTGTATCAACACGCTGGAATGCAGGCGTTAGATGGACGTTACAGGAAGCGACTGAAGCTAACAGTCTGAGCTGATATATCCGCACCTGGTCAGATAGAGCCACATGAGTGGGTACGCATATATATCCGTGCCTGGGAGACAATGAGTTAAAGGATTATGAGGGAAAAAATAATGTATTTCTCTGAGGCTTGATTTTAGAACGTTAGCCGTCTATCTAATTCGGTAGGCCTCGTGATGGTAGGCCTCGTGATGGTAGGCCTCGTGATGGTAGGCCTCGTGATGGTAGGCCTCGTGATGGTAGGCCTCGTGATGTTCGGATCCTCGATTAAAAATTAACAAACACTTAAAACACTGCGTTTACAAACACGTACATAAATTGTTTCTTTTCGGAGTATTTCCGCATACATGCATACATGCCGTTCTGTGTCGCAGTTGTTGTGCCATTCTCATTTCTTATGTTTACGTAGCTTTCTCTTCTTCTTTGAACTTAACAACACAAACCATTGACACACTTCGTTTTTGAGCATGTTTGAAGCCTCTGTTGTCCACCTTAGTCCTCCATGCACACATGCGATTCAGATTCACAGTTTCTGTCGTGCGTTTGCCGTAGTTCTCCGTCATTTCGCTCTCTGTCCTTTCTTATTCTGCTGAAACAACACATCTTATCAAATATGCAACGCCAAAGCTAAGTGCAGCGAGCTTTCTGAAGTCGACTCCGCCCAGTTAATACGAGGCTTAACCGAGAATAAAGCTTTTTGATATCAAGAAGCACATTCTTTGTCCCTGTCTGCCGTACGTATGTCCGCATACGCACGATTTAGGTTCGAAGATGGTGTTGTTCGTTTTTCAATGTCTGCTGTCATATCGCAGGGTTGTTTTTTCTTCTGCTAAAAATAATATGTCGTTCATCACAGGGCAAACGAACTAACCGAAGATAAAGTTGGTTAATGTGAAAACGTGAATTCTCTGCTGCAGTTTGTCGTATTTCCTCCGCTTATGTGCCATCGACGGTCGCATTTCCGTTTCTCGTTTCTTTTGGTTATGCCTTTTCTTATAATAATAATAATAACAATAATAACTGGACATTTTTAAGTGCGTAACCTATGGCTCTTTACAAAAGATTATACAGAATAGAACAATTAAATGTACAACCTTCATAAAACAATCAACCATACGGACAAAAATCACCACGTGTACTGTTCACACAGTATTCACACATTCTTCCAGAATAAAACTATTAACACATAACTGATTGAAATATCCAAGTCACGAATAACAAAAAACAATGTGTCTGCCGAGTGCTGCACTGCTAATTGTGTGACATTCCGCGTCGCAGTTTTCCTTTTTTCGAATACAATTTACGATTTTAAGTCGCAGTTACTGTTAATGTTGTCAGTTATTTTTTTGCCTGATGAATAGTTTGCTTTCCCTTTTTTTCTTTTTTGTTTAAATTAAAAACAATACAATTTTTTTCCCAATCACATGATACGTAAATATAAACCACGGATGACCTTTCTAATACTGACACGCAAATCCTTTGTTGCTGTCATTTGTACTTTCGACTTTGGTACGATTCCGCGGCGCAGTTCCTGCGGGCAGTTATTCTTTGCCCCTGGCATATAACCACTTCATGTTTTTAGATCTCTCTTTTCTTTCTCCTTAATGAATCCAAATATCTATTTGTTCACAATATCCACGACGGAATAAAGAACGAATGCACATAATCACAGTCATCGCTGGCTGTCGACGGCGCAAGGATTTCGCACAAAATGAATCCAACCAGGAACCTTGTGAAACATCAGTCAACTTTACTCCATCCGGGAAAACCCTCGTCCGTTTGACACAAAGAAGTGTACTACAGTCGAACCTTTCTAAAGAGACCACACATCAAGGAACTGAGCAAAAGTGATCTCTTTAGACAGGTGGTCTCTTTAGACAGGTGGTCTCTTTAGACAGGTGATTTATATAGTCGTAAAAACCGTCGGGTATCCTTTGGGGTGGTCTTAATGGGCAGGTGGTCTTTCTGAACAGGTGGTCTAAAGGGCAGGTTCGACTGTACTATATATACATCGAGTAAGTGTCGTGTACTCGTAACAGAAAGATGTGTACACGGGCGTGTTTATTCCTCTGGTGGGTCGTGTCGTTTTCCTTGTCGGTCTTGAGGAGGTTCACTGAAGTTGGAGAAGATGAATAAAGACACAAAATGACGTGCGACGCTTAATATCTTACCTTTACTTCATTCCATTCCAAGATACAGCTAAGTTAACACAGATAAGTTGAAGAAGGTTTGGAATCAAGTCATGACTTTGGAATCAAACCATGACATAGACGGGCGCTGTGGCCTAGTGGATAAGACATCGGCCTCCTAATCGGAAGGTTGCCAGTTCAAATCCCGGTGGCGGCCGCCTGGTGGGTTAAGGGTGGAGATTTTTTCGATCTCCCAGGTCAACTTATGTGCAGAACTGCTAGTGCCTTATCCCCTTTCGTGTGTACACGCAAGCACAAGACCAAATGCGCACGGAAAAGATCCTGTAATCCATGTCAGAGTTCGGTGGATTGTATAAACACGAAAATACCCAGCATGCTTCCCCCGAAAGCGGCGTATGGCTGCCTGAATGGCGGAGTAAGAACGGTCATATACGTAAAAACGTGGGAATTTCAGCCCATGACCGAAGAAGAAGAAGAAACCATGACATGTCCAAGCAATCCTACAAACACGAAGTCAACCACGATGGTCAAAGTCAAGCCTTTTGTTAATGTTCCAGTAATTCACACGTTCCTCAAGGCTGTCACGTATCTTGAAAATCAGCGCTGATTTGTCCACATTAATTTAAGTTGAAGCACGGTAATGACCTTCCTGTTAGTGAATCATAATTACGTGCAGTACATAGAGTCAAATGCAACAGTCAATATCCATTTGTTGCTTTCCCAGTAATTCACAAAAATCCAATCGTCTTAAATGAATTTCTTCCGTTTTAAATTTTAGTGGAAAGACAACGACTTAAATAAAACAACAATAAAAAGCACTGCACCACAACTATTTCCAAAAGCAGTCACAGACTGACATAACACAAATATCGCTTTCAATCTATACTTTTTGTAACATATATATAATATTCCTCTTCAAAACTCATTGAATTCTGTTATTCTTTTACTGAATACCCCGCCTTTTAGAACTGAATCCACACACACCACCAAACTTCAGACACACAAAACAGCGCTGCACCTCAAAAACTCTCAGAAAAAGATTTCACCCACGTACCACCGGCAATGCATGGAGTCTTTGTGGCCACATTCCTTCGACCCCTCCAAACAAAGTGACCGTTCCCTCTTCAAAAACTTACAGGGCAATGACCTTCCTGTCAGTGACTCATAATTACGTGCAGGACATAGAGTCAAATGCAACAGTCAATATCCATTTGTTGCTTTCCCAGTAATTCACAAAAATCCAATCGTCTTAAGTCTAAATGAATTTCTTCCGTTTTAAATTTTAGTGGAAAGACAACGACTTAAATAAAACAACAATAAAAAGCACTGCACCACAGCTATTTCCAAAAGCAGTCACAGACTGACATAACACAAATATCGCTTTCAATCTATACTTTTTGTAACATATATATATATATATTCCTCTTCAAAACTCATTGAATTCTGTTATTCTTTTACCGAATACCCCGCCTTTTAAAACTGAATCCACACACACCACCAAACTTCAGACACACGAAACAGCGCTGCACCTCAAAAACTCTCAGAAAAAGATTTCACCCACGTACCACCGGCAACGCATGGAGTCTTTGTGGACACATTCCTTCGACCCCTCCAAACAAAGTGACCGTTCCCTCTTCAAAAACTTACAGGGCAATGACCTTCCTGTCAGTGACTCATAATTACGTGCAGGACATAGAGTCAAATGCAACAGTCAATATCCATTTGTTGCTTTCCCAGTAATTCACAAAAATCCAATCGTCTTAAGTCTAAATGAATTTCTTCCGTTTTAAATTTTAGTGGAAAGACGACTTAAATAAAACAACAATAAAAAGCACTGCACCACAACTATTTCCAAAAGCAGTCACAGACTGACATAACACAAATATCGCTTTCAATCTATACTTTTTGTAACATATATATAATATTCCTCTTCAAAACTCATTGAATTCTGTTATTCTTTTACTGAATACCCCGCCTTTTAGAACTGAATCCACACACACCACCAAACTTCAGACACACAAAACAGCGCTGCACCTCAAAAACTCTCAGAAAAAGATTTCACCCACGTACCACCGGCAACGCATGGAGTCTTTGTGGACACATTCCTTCGACCCCTCCAAACAAAGTGACCGTTCCCTCTTCAAAAACTTACAGGGCAAGGCAGCTGGGGTTACAAGGGAGTGTCCGTTGCCGCGTCTTTGTCCGTGCTCATTGTAAGTGCCAGCTGCTATTTTAGTCCTTGGAGTTGACCGAACGCGGGCGCCACACCTTGTAGGGTTTTTCACTATTCTCGTGGCCGTAATACGTGTATTGCAAGCTGTAACACTGTGCAAGTCGTAAGAATAACTACACAAGATCAGATAACCAAAGGGAAGTAAGCGCTCCAAATGCATACCGACATGTGTAATGGAGTAAGTGAGAGTTATACGGAACCTTTCTCCTGGCACCCGAGAGAATAACAAGCATTGAAATGAACAAACGACTTTCATCCTCAAATCTCTCAATTTTGATCTCTAAATAGCGCTCTGCACAGGATCAGATTAGCCGGCCACCCCCAAACCGGAGTATGGCTGCCTAAATGGCGTGAGAGAAAAGGCCAAAGATGTAAAAGCCTATACACTCGTGTGAAAAACAACAAAACGCGAGAGCATATGGGAATTGCAGCTCACGAACGCATAAGAAAAATAAGAAAATTAGCTGGCTAATTCGGACAGAGTTATAAACAGACACGTATTTGTTCTTAAAATCAGAAGTAATTGTCAGTTATTTGCATTTCACCTCGTCCGTAAGGGTAACTGAATTTGGTCGTCATCGGTAATAAGGGAGCTACCATTCTCGGGCTGAGAATTTCAATTATAGACGAGCGGGGTGTTTTACACAGGCCTGTGGTTTTTTTTATTTTATTTTATTTTTTTTACAAATTTGATAACAAATAAATTATTATCCATGATTTGTAAAATTCCTCTTTGTCACTATCAAACCACGAGTTTTGTCAACGTAGGATTAGAAAGGATTCGCGTTGCGTGGTTAGCATTTTAAGATAAATAGGTTATTTACAGACGAACGATCTATCATGTGAGTTATAACCGTGCGTTATTAGCGAATGTTCAAATAAATCATCACCAGGATTATTAATGTACCATTTAATGTTTTTAATTCTAAATTTTACTCGTTAACTAAAGAGGAAGCCGACTGACTAATTAACTCGCTCTACATGATAATTATCTTTCTGTTGCCTTTTTCCGATGCACCTCATTGGCCGTAGGGTTGGGGGTCTCAAAGTGGGTCACTAGGCTTATCCTGGTTAGAAATGTGAACAAATGTTTGACAATGTATCATATGACAAATCTTCTCAACATCCGGGAAATGCGTTGTCGGCAATGGGTCGTGGTTTACAGATGTGACCATACTTCCCTATACTGTGAAGAGTGCATTCTCTTTGACGCTGCACAGCAGTTTCCATGATTAGTACAACCGAGAACAGGAAATTTATCATAATTAGTACAAATCTTCTCAACATCCGGGAAATGCGTTGTCGGCAATGGGTCGTGGTTAACAGATGTGACCATACTTCCCTATACTGCGAAGAGTGCATTCTCTTTGACGCTGCACAACAGTTTTCATGATTAGTACAACCGAGAACAGGAATATTTTCATGGATGTTAACATGTTTCCAATCATATGTGCTCATTTACAATACTGAAACACCACAGTATGGCGTGGAAACAAAAATGACAAATGTTAACAACACTTTCAAGGCATTTTACTGAACTGAGCACAATGGTTTAGGTAGCTGTTCAATTACTTGGCTATGATTTGAGAAAAAGAGCATCAGAGTAACGCTGGTAAATAATGTGGGTTGAATTGTTTCTTCCTTGTCCCTGATACTGTAAAGCACAACTTTTCAGTATAATTACCGGCTGAAAACTGAAATACCAATCTCTCTTTGCACATTCTTTCGCCCGTCTTTGCCCGCAAAGAGCACATACCGATGAGATTACAAACACGCCCTCAACATTCGTGGCCTCCAACGGGCTTGCAGGAGTGGTCATGATAAAGTACTATGGTCCTGTTGCAACGTTTAAGCCATATTTGTACGCGTGGTGTATTAATATTTTCACACCCACGAACGACACAACTGCAAACATGATAGTAAAAACAGGGACATTAACTAGAGAAAAAACGGGGGTAAAAACACACACTCGACTGAACGAAATGAATGAAAAACAACACACACAAATACAGCAAAATCACACACACAAAATGTTGACTTAAAATAAAATTGCAGAAAAAAGCACAAAGAAACAAATCAAAATTCCTTTAAAGTGCATAATCCAACGTTATCGCATACAAACAAAAATCAAGTTCCTTTGGAAGTCTTTGGGAGGAAAAAACTAAGAACAAAACAAAATAAAGCCAGTCCCTCTATTCATAAAGCAATTCCGATAGATGTGTACCTTCAGTCCTTACGCAGTCAGTATTTCACACTTAGAACGCTATCACAACAACAACCATGAATATTCATTACCGCATTATGTCATTCTCACAGCGTAATTATTTTATGCGCCATTCGTTTTCCTGGGTGGAGAAAAACTCAAGTTATAAAGGAAGGGTTGCAGTCAATGTGACAAAATCAAAGACAGAAGTCACGGAAATACTAATGAAAATGGAGGTAACTATAGTACGATGACAACGATAGAGACGTTTTGCAATAAACGCTGATCATATACATATTTTAACTTTTCACAACAGCGAAATAGACTGCGTGGTCTTGTATAAAGGCAGGTCATAAAAAGATGTCACATATTTTTCAAATAAAAAAAATGAATATGAAATACAATGTACTTCCCCTGTGTGCGTGAACATTCGAATCTTCACGAACACACCTGAAGCCACTTTGACCCTTCTTCATTTTGTCCAAACGTTAAAGAACGTTACAACTGACTTTCTCCGAATTTCAGAACAGCGTTGAATACACCATTCCAGTGTCTGTTCGAGTTCCTGAGGAAGTTTCTTTTTTTCATTTTTTTCATTTGTCCAATCGTTAAAGAACGTTACAACTGACTCTCTTCGAATGTTGGAACTGCGTTGACTAGATTATTCCAGTGTCCGTTCGAGTTCCTCGAGAAACTTCGTTCACTTGAATCACCGTAAGTCATCCTTCCTGACGGTATAGAACATTATCACTGCCGGGGTTTCACTTCACGTTTTAGAACTGGCGAGGTATTTATCTTCCAGTGTCCATTCGAGCCCACGAACTGTTGAAACACGTTCCTTGTCTTTCATAACGTTAAAGAACGTTATCGTTGCCTTCAGTTTACTCCGGATTTCAGAACTGGCGTAGAATGTACCATTCTTGTGTTCGTTTGAGCCTTTTTTGCCCATGCAGGCAGACGACTAAAACTTGTCCTTAGTGGATCTTCATCGAACTGGCTGGCCCCTCCAACGAGCGCTGCAGTGGCCATCAGCATCTGAGGATGAGAGGGGATGAAGCCAGTCCCTCTGTTCATAAAGCAATTCCGATAGATGTGTACCTTCAGTCCTTATTGGGGGGCTCTTAGGCGGGAAGGACACCCTCCACCCCCACCCCACCCCCCTCTTCTTCTGCTTCCTCTGTCCCTCAATCCACCGTTCCCATCCCTCTCTACTCCCGAAAGCAACCAATCACAGCTCGCCCTCTCCCTTGGTGGACGCTCGTTTCTTTGTTCGAGCGTGCAGCAGAATGTAAGACGAAAGGGGATTGGTCCTCCCAGCTGTCCATGTATCCCGGCAGGCTCTGATTCAGGGGTGTGATATAGGCTATTGGCCAATGGGAGCGCTCAATGGGTGCGTCGGTCGCAAACCGCAAAAATGTGATATCGGGACAGGGAGAGCTTGGGCATGGAGAGAGAGAGAGAGAGAGAGAGAGAGAGAGAGAGAGAGAGAGAGAGAGAGAGAGAGAGAAACTTTGGGAGGTCGAGAGAGAGAGAAACTTTGGGAGGTCGAGAGAAAGAGAGAGGCTTTGGGAGGTCTCGACAAGACCCTTCGACAAGTTCACAGAGAGAGAGAGAGAGAGAGAGAGAGAGAGAGAGAGAGACAGAGACAGAGAGACAGAGACAGAGAGACAGAGACAGAGAGAGAGAGAGAGACAGAGAGAGAGAGAGAGA
This sequence comes from Littorina saxatilis, assembly GCF_037325665.1. NCBI lineage: Eukaryota > Metazoa > Mollusca > Gastropoda > Littorinimorpha > Littorinidae > Littorina > Littorina saxatilis. The sequence goes on along the minus strand of NW_027126640.1, from coordinate 77,437 downwards.
GAAGAGGATACACTGGATGAGGGAGAAGGAAGGGGGTTGTTTACGAGGTCACCATCATTCAGAAAATAGTCCTGATGGGATAGGCCCAAGTGGGCAGGAATGTCACAGTGTATATATTTGTATTTAGGCCGCCATCACTATGACATCACATTGAACATTATACAGGAAATAGCAACTTGTGGGCACAGGGGAGGGGCGGTGAGGGAGGCAGAGAAAGAAAACAAGGATAGCAGTTTCTGCTGACTAGGCAGTCATGTGGTGCAGACTGCAACAAGTCCGATTCGATTTCAAATTCAAATTTCGCTTTTCAACACTGTGCAGAACGTCCTCTGTGACCTCCACGCAATGACCTTGATTGCACGAAGAAAAGCGAGTGCAGCTATCGTTGTTGTCGTTGTTGTTGATTATGATGACGATGGTTATTAAAAGGATCATGATGACGGCGACTGATTTAAATATTAAGGTCTTGGAATACTTTTTCCAACATAAATCATTAATTTTAAAGGCTATTATGTAGCATATACGTGAGTGTGTCAGCAACCTCAATCACAACTTACAGCAGGACTACAAAGAAAAAATCACCATACTTTACAATCAACAACAACAATAAACAGTAACCGAAACTAAAGCCGCACATATCAGCAACATAACTAACAACCAACATGTCAACAGCGCATGTAACCATCAACATCATGTACAACACAATCACCTAAACAGTTCCAATAAAAAGAATCTGATCATCTTAACGGTATAACCAAAACGCACACAAGCATATTAACAACAAGAATGTAAACCACCTTGAGCTGCTAACACAAGAACAAGATCTTCTAAAAAAAGCCCACGAAATACGGTTTCAAGGGCATTCCAGAACAGTACCTGGATGGAACATAATCCGAAGAGTGGCAAACAAGATGTGAAGAGGATGAGCAATCGCTAGGAGGAGAGGTGGGAGGAGGGGAGAGACTATGATAGGGGTGTGGGGGCAGAGTGCCATAATGGTTAGTCATACACTGTAGAAGGCAAGCATTTATCCCTGACATTCAGCCTTGCAGACCTTGCAACTCGGTATCGGACAGACTTTGACGTTGAGATCTGACATGGATTACAGGATCTTTTTCGTGCGCACTTGGTCTTGTGCTTGCGTGTACACACGGGGGTGTTCGGACACCGAGGAGAGTCTGCACACAAAGTTGACTCTGAGAAATAAATCTCTCGCCGAACGTGGGGACGAACACACGCTGACAGCGGCCAACTGGATACAAATCCAGCGCGCTACCCGGCGACTGAGCTACATCCCCGCCCCACGTTGAGGTCATAATATAATTCACACCAATTTGGCTGCTGGAGCTTCCGTTCAAATGCGTTCAAAACAAGTCCAGGCAACTACTTGCGGAGATAAATCGCATTCGTTTTGAGATCCCAATATACACCCTAACCTTTTTCAATTAAGATGAGTTAAAAAAACCAAAAAAACATCCATGTCCAGGCATTTGTTTGCGAAGATGCTAACGTAACCTACTAGCTCGGTAAATTGACTTATAAATATGTCCAGGCATTTGTTACCGTATATATGCATTAAGTTAAAATGTTACGCTCGTTTTGAGGTCATCATTAAAAAAATAAGCTATTTTTTGGTTCATATAAGACTGTATTCAATTTTTATCAGGACAAAAACAATATATGGCATTTAGGATTTCTCGCTCAAGCATAGTGCTTATTTTAAGCAATCCTAGTGATCATAACAGTTGTGAGCATGACGGCGGACTAAATCAAGATACTCAATCATTTCAGTTATTTATAGCAATATTTTTTGGTGTACAATTTGACGCTTTGGCCTTCTGGACACGGGAGTAGCTCGTTGGTCTTACACAAACCTTCCGACAGCTGTTGTGTGTGTTTTGTGTGCGTTGTTTTGCCAAATGAACGCATAATTCTTAAAACAAATATTAACAAATATTAAAAATAACTCAGGAATCTGGTCTGAATGCAAACCTGAAGTATGCCAAATGTTGTCAGAAAAGGACGGCAAACAAAGGGAAAAGCACAATTAATATGTAGAACACTCTTTCAGCATAGACGCACAGCATCTTTTGAACGTGTAGATTTATTAATTTAACTGAAGAATGTTCTATCGATATCTGATTTTTCCTGCTTAATAATAATGTAAGAAAATGTTTGCCACTGAGGCCAAGACTTGGGTATACAACGCGTACAAAACGACCCAAAGTTAAATCCTGAGGATGATTTAAACAATGGTTGTTTTTTTCAATCATCTATTTGTACATTACATAATTAACAAGTAGGATTCAACAACAACATAATTTATAAACGTATGGTGCTGATTCTTAAAATACATATACAACTGATATTTTGGGGTGGCGAGACTGATTCAATCTCTTCTAATTCTTAAAAACAGAGACTGATTCAATATCCTAATAAAAACCCAATGCACATTTTCAAATGATGACCAATAATATTTACACAGAATGAAGATTTTGAAATGAATATTTAACGGACAAAATATATTCAAAATAAATCGCATATATTATAAAGAAATAAAATAAAAACAACACACAATAGTTACGTTTGCGCTTCGATCTAAAAAGGTCTTCGAGACGTGATGAATTATTTCTGTCGAAGATACAATAACAAAAAACACATTCTGAGGTTTACATAACTTAAACTAAAAAGCGGTCAAGCGCCAAATAAAACAGCTTTCGGTCCATTGCACATTCAAACCAACCGAATCGCAAAACTGTGCTTTAAACTGCAAGCAAACAAGATGTGCAATGCAATGCGGACACAACTGATATTTTAAGATGGTTATTGCTTTGTTAATGTTTCTTCATCCGGTATGGCTATCTAGGACCACCAGTAAGATCAACAGTTGTTACTCGCTCACTCACTATATTCAACAGTTGTTAAGGTCCTTCAAGATTTGCGACTATGCACGGCAACAGTGAAAACAGGCTCGAGTCTTCCTTATTGTAAACGTAAATTAAAATCCACTGCAAGAAACGCACGTAAAATAGCATTTGAATATTCACAAACAAATCCAGTAAAAGAAAACCACCCAACGTCTTAACAAAAAATCACACGAACCTCAGCTGATTTTGCGCAAAAATAGAAGCCATTTTCTCGTTGAGTTTTTCTTTGGCGACCGCTTTAACATAAATCAAATGGCATAAACGCATAGAAAATTGGCATTTGCATTTACTTTACTTTATTTGGTGTTTAACGTCATTTTCAACCATGAAGGTTATATCGCGACGGGGAAAGGGGGGGGGAGATGGGATAGAGCCACTTGTTAATTGTTTCTTGTTCACAAAAGCACTAATAAAAAAAATTGCTCCAGGGGCTTGCAACGTAGTACAATATATGACCTTACTGGGAGAATGCAAGTTTCCAGTACAAAGGACTTAACATTTCTTACATACTGCTTGACTAAAATCAGTTGACAAAAATTAACTATATTCTATACAAGAAACACTTAACAAAGGTAAAAGGAGAAACAGAATCCGTTAGTCGCCTCTTACGACATGCTGGGGAGCATCGGGTAAATTCTTCCCCCTAACCGGCGGGGGGTAGGCATTTGCATATTCACAAGGCAAATCAGCAAGACAAAAGAAACAACATTACCAACGCCTAATACAAAAATCACACACACCTCGGCCGATTTTGTGCAAAACTATACGGCATTTTCTCACTGAGTTTTTCTTTCGCGACGGTTTAACATAAATTCACTGCCGGAAATACATGTAAAATCGTATTTGCATATTCAAAAACAACTCTGGAGAGATATAAACAACACAATAAGTGCCCCTGGAGCAACAATTCGCACGAACCTCGCCTGATTTTGTGCAAAAGTTAAACCAGCCATTCAATGACTGCTTAACGAACCAAAACTGACCATCTGCATCCCGTTCATTTCTGAGTGACGGCATAGGACAAATTAACACAATATCAGACGGACAAATACCATACACACAGTAAAAAGGCAGGTCGCCGTATTGCAATCATCTCAAACAGGGCATCTCCAAGGACCCCTTTCTGAACCAAAACCCTCTCCGTCGTGACTATGATGCGAAGTCTTCTGTTCTTTGTCAGTCCAGGTACCCGAAAGACGCCGCTTCGCTCCGGGCAGCCTCAGTTCTGGCGCGCAATATGGCGTCCAATGGCGCATGCGCAGAGAGGGTGCGGGTGGCGGCCTGTGCGATGGCTTTGCAGAGAAAAACAAGTTGAGGTGCAGGTCGGAATAAGCTGTGAGCTGGGATTGTCGTGACCTGACGGGTACACTTTGAGGGGGGGGGGGGGGGGCGCGATGGGAGGGGAGGGGAAGGGAAGGAGGGAATGGTGATTAGGGTTTTGGTTGAAGAATGTATGATGATGTCGCTAGCAGGTAGGATCGAACCAATAGAGGAGGGGGGGGGGGGGGTGGCGACTAAACAAAGCGGTGGAAGTAAGGTTTCGGGTTGCACTGAACAAAGAGAAAGTAAGTTAATGGTGGTGGGTGGTCGACTGGAAAAAAAGCAACGGTAAGGGGAGGGGGGGGGGGGGGGTTGTCGACTGAATAAAAAGAACGGTAAGAGGGGGGGGGGGGGGTTGTCGACTGAATAAAAGGAACGGTAAGGAGACGGGGTGGGGGGGGTGACTGTGCACATGAAAGCAAGGGTATTGACAGGGGGAGGGGGGGAGTGGTGAAATAATTGACAATGGTGATTAGGGGTTAGGTTGAAGGTCTAATGATAGTGACACATAGACGAATCAAATTGACAGGGTGTGTTTGTGTATGTGTGTGAGTGGGGGGGTGAAGAGGGGGGGGGGGGGGGGCTACGCACAGCCAAAGAAAGGGGATCGGGATTTTGGGTTTCAGTCGAAGCCGGAAGGATGTATGCTGGCGACACTTAGAAGAATAAAACTGTAGGACGAGGAAGAAGTGACTTAACAAAGCAAAAGCACAGACATGTAAATGGTGGATGGGTGGAGGGGGGTCATTATGTTGAAGGATGTTTATGATCATAATAACATTAGGCACGCGAAGCGAAGAGATGGAGGCAGGAGTGATTGAACAATCAAAAGAACTAACGAAACCAAAGGGTACGAACATGCGAAGGTGGCAGTGGTGGGAGATGGTACAGAAATGGTGATCAGGGTTTGGGTTGAAGGGCACATGATGGCGAGATAAGGTCCAGATGAACCCCCCTTTTAAGACCCTCAGCTTAAGACTCCCTCCTTTTTAAGACCCTGTTTTCTAAGATTGTTTATAGTCTTAAAAGTGGGATTCCACTGTACAAGAATTCAGGTTAAGGGGCAGGAACGGATGGTGGTAGGTGGGTGGGGGTTGTGGTTGTGCGGGGTGGGAATGGAGAAAGCATAAAGTGATGAAGTGATTTGGGTTTTCAACTTTTAGTTGCAGCTGGACATAGGCAGGTGACACTGGACAGTGGAATGGAAGGCAGGGCCAGGAGTGACTGAACAAAGAAAACAATCTAACGGAACTGAAGTGTATGTACATGCAGGAGAGGGGGGGGGGGGAATATCTGTAGAAGAGTGTCAAAGAAAAGGAATTTGGAAGGAGAAGATGGTGTGTGTGTGTGTGTGCGTGTGTGTGCGTGTGTGTGTGTGTGTGTGTGTGTGTGTGTGTGCGTGTGTGTGCGTGTGTGTGTGTGTGTGTGTGTGTGTGTGTGTATGTGCTAGGGGGGGAGGGGACGTTGGGGGCACTAAGAAAGGATTTGTGAAAAGGAACATCAATTATCAACCTAAGTCAGTGTATGTCAATTTTCACAGGAAACTACCAGGTTGTAGACTGTGGGCATGTGTTTATGTTGAAGCGTGCTCTGATCCCACATAAAACCAGGACAGAACTGAGACGGCGAATAATGATCTCTTTCACAAGAAGGGCGGTGTCATTAATTACAATCAATGCCCATAAGTAAACAAATGTAAGGTGGCGCGCGACACAATTGCTGCACACAACATATACTCAGAGGTAGCAGTAAATTACCCACTTGCAAATAGTAAAACAAGAATATTTTACAACGTTTTTTATACTTTGTGTTCATAAAAATAACACATTGAACGATAGCACACATCATGCAATTTATCCACTATACACATCCTTGCCCTAACACAAAATGGGCATTATGTGTTCTATCGTTCAATGTGTTATTTCTAAGAAGAATGTTTACAATGTTTATTATTCTTTGTGTTTATAAGTATTATGCCTGTTATCGTTGAATGTAATAGTTTTTACGCGAAATTATTCTATATGTACACACAGTGAAAACGAATAAAACATATTAAACCAATATTTTAAAATACTTCTTAACTTTTTTTGTAATAATACCACTCACGTAACATAACATGAACTGGGTGTAAAATTACTATGTATGAGGCGATTTATATAGCGCTTGACGTTCTCTAAGCGCTTCTCTAAGCACTTTACATATTAATTTCTGCCGTGTGAGATGGAATTTTTTACTCAATATATCACGCATTCACATCGGCCAGTAAATCTCAAGCCAATTAAGGCGAATATTTACTTTTCACGGCCTATTATTCCAAGTCACACGGGTATCTATGCCTATACAATTTTGCCAGGAAAGACCCTTTTGTCAATCGTGGGATCTTTAACGTGCACACCCCAATGTAGTGTACACGAAGGGACCTCGGTTTTTTGTCTCATCCGAAAGACTAGTACTTGAACCCACCACCTAGGAGAGGGGGGAGAAAATTGCTAACGACCTGACCCAGGGTCGAACTCGCAACCTCTCGCTTACGAGGCAAGTGCGTTTACCACTCGGCCACCCAGTCCTTACTAAAGCCTATCACAAAATACCACACATATGAATAAAATTTAAAATCTCTCGCCAAAAGAGTAAGCCTAAAACAGCAAAAACGCACTTTTACAAGCGACCCAAAAAATGTATAACACTAGACTAATAGATCTACATGAATACACACATTCAAAGCACGGCCTACTAATATATAAGTGTATTATTTGCCACATCAGATACAACAGCTGTTGTTCTTTCTGGTTATGGAGACTTTTATCACATATTGCACCAAGCGGACCCAGTTCCGGATTTTCGTCCCCACAATGCACTTTTAGCAACATCAAAAGAGAATGAAATGCAAATATTTGCAAATATAAATGATGTAATATAAGCAAACACTACTTGCCATAAGTATCTCCACGTGGCATACATGTACTCACTTATTCAATAAGTAAGGGGGGGGGGAGCAAGCAATGTAACATACAGAAGCATTAATAAACAATAAAAGCAGCGGGGGGAAAGCTCTATGCAAAACACACAGGCACTACTTCGTTTAAAGCAGCAGTCACAAATGTGCTCGTAGCAAAGTATCCGGGTGTCCGACCTAAATGGAGCACCGGGGTGAAGACAGGTGTAAGGGGCTCCGCTCACCTATGTAACTTCAGCGGGACCGACGACGCACTGCAGATTATCCCAGCCCGCTACACGTTGCATTTAAGGAAAACAGGCCAAGTACTCGTCATAATCCCCATCGCGGCATAAATAATAGGCAGAGCGTCGTCTGTGCCGCTTTACTTTCTTTATTCTTTATTTGGTGTTTAACGTCGTTTTCAACCACGAAGGTTATATCGCGACGAGTCTGTGCCGCTGAAACTGCGCAGGTGTATTCTGCCCATAAGCAACTAACAAAGATAGAAGGGTTGGAATGCCACCGCCGTGTAGCAAAGTATCCGGGTCCCGACTAAAAGATAGCATCGGTGCAAATACTAAACTTACTAACTAACTAACTAACTGAGCAGCGAAGGCAGAAAGATTAAAGAGCGACATGAAGCAAAGTATCCGGGTGTTCGACCTAAAGGGAGCACCGATCGAAAGACCAAAGCAAACAACTAACTAACTAACTAACTGAGTAGCAAAGACGGAAAGGTTAAAATGCAAGGTGTTGCAAAGCATCCGGGTGTCCGAACTAAAGGGAGCACCGCAGGAAAGACAAGCGCAAACAACAAACAAACAAGCAAAGATAGAAGGATTAAAATGACATCGTGTCGCAAAGTATCCGGGCGGCCGACCAAAAGAAAGCACCGGTGCAAATACAAAAGTAAACTAACTGAGTAGTAGCATAGACAGAAATATTTAATGGCAACGTGAACCAAAATGTCAGGGTGTCCGACCTAAAGTGAGCATTAGTTAAAAGAGAAAATAACAAACGAACTACCTAACAAAGTAGAAAAGGTTAAAAAAAAAACCACCCATTTAAAACAAAACCTTTAAAAACACAATAAAGGAAACGTGAAGCAAAGTATCCGGGGGTCCGATCAAACAGGAGCACCGGTGGGGAGACAGAAGTAAACCAGGTCACACGCAACGAGTCTTGTCAATGAAATTCCGCGCACTGCCTTTTTGCGATCAATACGATCACGCCACGGCAACCTCGACTACGCACACCCGTCGCGATATAACCCTTCGTGGTTGAAAACGACGTTAAACACCAAATAAAGAAAAGACTACGCACACACACTAACGTGCACTATTTTTTTTCATTCCTCAGAACCCTACGCTTTTCTATTTTTGTCAACGACAAACTGCAATCTTTTTCTGACCTATTTTCTGATTTTTATTACCTGGAGCCGAAAAGAATGAATACAGTTGATCTACAAATAGACATATCTGGCTTGACCTATTTACGTATAATACAAAATATATAACTATAAAAAAAATGTCGTGTGACGAAGTCAGTGATGTAGGTTGTAGTGTAAGTATGTGGATAGCAATGCGATCTTGGAAAAAAAACCGGGGGCTTCAGGTGATTTATTTCTGTTTTCTTTGTTTCTTTAGTTTCATTTTATTATAATTCTTTATATACTTCTTTTAAATATTCTTATTATGTTGGGAAGGGAATATTTTTCCTCTATTTTAGACTCCGCCAACTTGTTCAACTTATTCACGTATGTGTGCATTGAACAAACGTTTCCGACGAGAGAGAGAGAGAGAGAGAGAGAGAGAGAGAGAGAGAGAGAGAGAGAGAGAGAGAGAGAGAGACAGAGAGAGAGACAGAGAGAGAGACGGACAGACAGACAGACAGACAGACAGAGACAGACAGACAGAGACAGAGAGAGACACAGACAAACAAAGACAGACAAACAGATAGACAGAGAAACGAAAAGACACGAACAGAAATACAAACAGACAGATTTACCTGCATTTGTAAGCGCTCCACACGGTCACAAACACTGTACACACTCTTCTCAGTTCTCACAAGTTCATCGCTAGAGGTCCTTACAGCATCCCCTGAGCGAACAGTCTTCGATCCATCCTTCTGAAATCACACACAAAATCCCACACTATGTCAGAATCCACCACACTGCAATCTTTCACGATTGTTCCAGCTATTATACTCGGCACGACGCCACACTGCACACAACGTTCTTTCGCACAGCAGCTTTGTGGGTGTGATGATTTCGACACAACATGACACACTATTTTTTTCTGCTCACTATTTTACCCACTTGTTATTCTGCGTTTCCAATTCTAACTGTCAGAGGAATACTGCGACATAAAAAAATCTACCAAATCTACGCAAAAGCTTAATGTCGATAAACATTTAAAAAATATAACGTTTCAGTATCAAATTAACTGTGAACACGATTTGAGAAATCCTGCGAATGAGAAAATCTATCGAAGTGACGCAAAAGAATTTCAAAAAATGTCGAGAGAAATCAAGTTTCAGTATCAAACTGTGAACACGCTTTAATGAATCCTGCGACATAAAACACAATCTACCGAAAGTACGTAAACTGAGCCCTTCACAAATGTCTAAAAACATAGAAAATCTACCGAAGTTACGTAAAAGCCCTCCAAAAATGTCCATTAACTACCTTTCGGTGTCTAACTATGAACACGATTTGAGGAATACTGCGACATAGAAAATCTACCAAAATCATGAAAAAGCCCTTCAAACATTTCAAAAAACGATTGTTCAGTATTCAAATACGAACGCGAATTGAGGTGATGCCGGAGTGTTTTGCCAAATAATCACACGCACGAGACATGTCTGCGCCTGCTCTCCACAAGTTCTTATCAGGTGTCCTACCGACTTCGCAGTACTGGAGCAAAACGACACTAATATGATGATGAATAGGTACGTGTGTGCATGGCCGTCTCTGTCTCAACCCACGAGAAGAACCATCATGAAATATCACCGATTCTTTCGCAATCACAGAGCAACAACCGCCGACGAAGTAGGGCCAACACGTGACTGACATCGAATCCAAATGGGAGGGAGCATAATATAAAACAAATTCTGAAACATGTCGTGGGACATACAGATGGTAATATCCGATGCAAACTTTATATGTACCTTGGACTGTAACAGGTGTTGGCTGCGAAGGGAGCTTTACAAATGTACAGCGATTGCTTAGCTGTCGGGCAGTGGGTGTTGTAATTACTATACTACAAATATTTTTGGTGAATAAAAGTTGGCTGAGAAGGCGGGTTGAAATGATGGCAAAATGTGGAAATGACAACGCTATCAGTTATAAATCTGTGATTTACGTGCCCTACTTATATATACACCCACGCAGGAGACTGCGTACATACATGTCTCAATCTGTCCGTGCAAGTACAGTCGAACCTGCTCTGGGGGCCACCTCTCCATAACGACCATCTGCCCTATACGACCACCCTAAAGGATCATAACCCCAACGTGTTTTTTTCTCTCTCTCTCTCTCTCTCTTTTTCTTTCTTTTTTATAATTAACCTTTTTTTGTAACGAGCACTTTTGGTCACTCTCTTGTGTAGTCGTGATAGAAAGGCTTGACTGTAGCCTAAAACGCAGATTCTATGTCGTCTGGGATCCTTTAAATGGAACATACCCGTGGGCGTCACCACCGATTTTCGAAAACCATTTTTTTCAAACTAAGTTTCATACTCGTACTCATTGACTGATTTGAATATGTTCCAAAGTAAACACACACACACACACACACACACACACACACACACACACACACACACACGCACACACACATACACATACACACACATACACACACATACACACACACACACACATACACATACATACACACACACACACACACACACACACACACACACACACACACACACACACACGCATACACATACAGAGTTTAAACGGAAAAAGGCTCACAACGTAGACCTTAACTTTTCCCCCTGAACTACGACCGACGCACTTAACAAGTTCACTTGCACCACTGCAGCATTTCTATGAACCACAAACTCGACTCAGGAAACATCTGTGCACGCAGGGTGTTCGTCCCAGCTTATCTCCACACACGGATCTGTGTTAATCGTAACGCTGCATCTATGTTTTAAATCAACAGGTAATCTAAATGTCACTCGAACCTTGGCCTTATTCAACCCGTGACATTGGTGTCAACCGAACGTAACGTGCGAGTCCGGGTTACCGTGGGGCTAATTACACCTCACCCCTACTTGAACGCTTCCCGCTGCTTTACACATAATCAAAATGTCCCGTTGGCTTTAAACAAAACGATATTCAGTTATATTAATATCGCGACTTTATATGTACAATATAATTGGCCCTTGGGATCCGTCATCAAGCGGCGTGCAAAGTGTAACATGAAAGAAATAAACACGACAGAGGACATTTACCGTCCGTCAGTGTCGTTTAAAAAAAAAAGAGTCCAGGATCTTGCAAATGACAGACAGCCTACATGTAAAATGTCCTTTAACGGTGTTCCCTAAATGGTGATTTCTTGTTCGGCGAAATAAAAATATATGTTGGTTTAGGGTAACCCGACCGACCCTATTTTTCCCTGCCGACCCTTAAACTTTTTTTATTTCTAAAAAAAATAGGCACATTTTGCGAACCAAACCGAAACGAAGGGAAATAAACTCCTTTAAAATCGACTAAATTTTTAAAAAAAGAGTGATAATAAAAAAGGCGACCTACCGACCCTATCATTTTTGGTCACGTTACCCTAAACCAACATATATTTTTATTTGGCCTTGCATGACTGACAAATTTGGAAAAGTTCCTTAAGAATTGGGCTTTGAACTATTCTCTTCCTCGTTGGGATTTTCAAAGGAATAACGGTATGGTAACATTTTCAAGAATAAACAGAGAAATGTCTGCGAAAGGCCCCCCAAACATCATGGAGAAGAAATGCAAACATTTCAATCAACAGAAGAAAAACATACTTTGAAAAAACACAGAAAACGCTTCAAGCAAAATCATAGTAAGTAATCAAAACAATCTCAGCTCACATGTCTTCAATTTTTCTCTATGATTTTCTGTTTGAAACGGTAACGCCAGTTTTATTCACGCACTTAATTAACCCCATGACTAGGAGAAGGAAAAATCCTTAGTCATTGCACTACCCGTCCTATATGTTTGTACCAGTGTGGTATCTGCCGCGTTTCAAGGATCGCAAAAGCAGGACGCATTTGTGCGTCCATTCGTTACAGAAATGTCAAATATTTAGGTCGCACCCCCGTACGCGTATACAGGAAGGCTTATCGGGTTTCAGTGGAAGTGCGCATTTGACCAAAGATCACCAACCCTACCCGCTGAAAAAAAATACACTGTTTAATTTATCAGCCCACGGCAAAAATCAGGATTTCCAGTTAATGAGTGATGCAACATACTCAAACGCAGTAGTTCACCGCAAGCAGACACCATCTGTTTGAATTAAGTAATTGTAACTGTGCTGCGACACTCCCCAAAAAAAGAAGAAGGAAAAACACAATTTACTGCAGGGTTCCAAAATTGAGTTGTACATATGTATTTTTTTATTATCATAATTCCTTCTTTTTTTTCGCCTTCTTTTTTCACTCTTCTTTCTATTTTTCCCCTCTCTAGTTTCTCTCCTTTCTTTAAGTTGTAGTTTTTCTCTCGTTTCTTTTTTCTGTCCTTATCATTGCGACTGAAAATCCCCATCCAAATTCACGACGAAAAATTAACTCACAGTTCCATCGCAGCGAGACACTTGTCGCAGAGGTAAAACATCAGAATAACACAGGTAAAAATAAAACGATTTAAAACAAAATCTGATCAAGATGTCACACTGGCAAGCAGACACAATCAGTAGCACAGAACAGAACTTCCATCCAACATGACAGCAAGAAGTTTGTACATGTATGTCCGACACGCAAAGAGCAACAGACAGCTGTGAGCGAGCTAGCAACCCTCTCGACCCACACACACTCTCAGTTACTGAAGGCTGTTGGAGATATTAGAGGAAACTGCGCAGTTGTGTGACGATTTCTATCTCTCGCACACACACACATACCACTCACACAGCGCGTAAAATGGGGGCTGGCGTGTCAACGACCCACGAGGGTGTCGACTGGAACACGTTTGTGAATGAAGTGAATGAAATAACGTGGGAAGAAAAACCCAGCCTTGCGCTATGCCATTTGCGGTAGAATTTGTCAATGGCTGTACGCTCGTCTTTAAGCCTACGTGCAATTTCAACATACATGAATGCCTTTCTGTTTGAAACATTCCGTCAGCTATCACAAATCTGAGTAAGATTTCACACAAAATGAGATCATCTTTTGATTTGCACGCATACCAAAACTCAAGAGCCTAGCTATGTTCTGGACATTTATTGGCGATTTGATTTTGCATAATGACATCGGTTTCAGTACCGGCCTTATTTAACAACCCTCCCCCCTCCCTCTCTACACAGAAAGTAACCAAGCCGTTGAATTTTGCTTCTTCTACCCCACCTATGTTGACCAAGGTTGTTGTTTTTTTATCCGAGACCAGCTACTGTGCTGCAGCAGGTGACTCAGAATTGTAGTACCCGGTAACTGTGTAGTAGTCTAACTGTGTATCAACACGCTGCAATGCAGGCGTTATAGATGGACGTTACAGGAAGCGACTGAAGCTAACAGTCTGAGCGGATATATATCAAAACCTGGTCTGATAGAGACAATGAGTTAAGTTGAAGGATGCTCATGTAAAAGCCTGGAAAGACCTCTAGTAGCTGCCACAACGAGTTACATGAAAGGGCAGACACCCTGAACAATTTGATGAATATTGTGAATGAAAGACGACGCAAGCTGGCGGCCTTGCCCTTTTTGCAGTTGTAACTGTGGGCGATGTTTTGAATGTAATCTATGGTCGGTCGACATACCGCCATCCCACGCACGTTGAACGTTTGGGTCTTCTGCAAAATTGTTTTGGAGTATGTGTGGGAAGAGACCCGTGTACCCCTCAAATGCAAGCTGTGCTTGGATTTGTCAACGCATATGGCCATCTGAATTGTCCTGCGCTGTTTATAATACAGCCATCAGCTTTGTGAAGGAAAACGTGGGAACTTAAAACATTTGAAGTCAGTAAGTGTTGCAAAATAGCCACTATGTCTGAATGCTCATTTCGAATAGCGATACGTATTTTCTAAGAAAAGAAAAGAAACAATAAAGAAATAAAACAATCTTTTAGTTTCTAAAAGGATTTTATTGATAGATACAAAATAAAAATAAGATTTAACTTGACTTTGGATTGACTTCGAAACCTACACGTTTCTTATATTTCTGTTTACGTTCAGATAGAAACTTGTTTGTTTAATTGAAGATACGCCCTTTTGCCCAAGATCGTCCCCGGATGTCCAAGATCGTACCAATTCAACCTTCAGCGGTTTTAAATACCTCGTCCAATTTTGAATGAAATACAAAAACCCGTGGGAAGAAAATGTCAGCCCCTCCCTATGACAATTAATGCTGAAGTATTAAAATGAACAACCCAAACCCATGTTTGGTATTTGACTGTAGGAGTACGTTGTGACAGAAATATAGTGTAAAATGTATCAGTATCTTAGCCTATCCCTGTAAGCGTACTGCGTATCAAATATGTGTTTCTAAAATCTCCGCTTAACTGAAATTACTAACAGTGAGCTAAGCTTGGGTTGACACCTACTTTTTAGTGCTGATTTTGACTTACTCAAGCTTAAAATAAAACCTCAGTTCGGGGATTTAAATTTACAGAAAATCGTTGATTTAAGTGAAAATCTTGTTTCTATCGGATGAATATCAAAAATGTCATGGTAGCGCAAGCTTGATATTTCAGCATAATGTACTGGGAAAGAAACATAGTATAAGTAGGGAAGGAGAATATGCAAGGTAAAATACATACTGTTGCCTTATTGCTCACGGTTTTTTGCTCAAGAGATAGCTCTTAAACTCTTGACCTCCTGTTGGCATTTCCATGTTCCGTTTTCACCCACACAGCTAATTGAGTTGTATTTGTGTCTTTACTAAAGGATGTGTATTTTGGTCTTTACTGCACTGTATTTCGGTCCAGATAATTCATATCTCGTGGGAAAGAAAATGTCTAAATCTGCTTCAATCCCGAGTTCGAAAACCAAACCCACAAATCTAATGTAGTTCTAGATTCGTTCTCCGCCATTATCAGACGTTGTGGGCAGAAGAAACTTCGATTCCGCTTAAAGATCACCGCGGATTTATTGTAAACTGCAAATTTAATGGCCGTACCAAACCCTCACGGTCAAAGGGAGGTCAAAACCTAGTGTCGGGGCGAGCCATTTTTTCAAACCAGCATCTTTTTTTCATTTCTATAACCTTATAATTTATGTCTTATTAATGGGAAAGTCGGGTCGCTCCCTCCCGGAATTGGAAAGCCAGCATCAACGCGATTCGCGCTACTGAGGTGTGTGGGTGTTCAGGTGTAAGTAATCAGCCACCTGCACTTCTGCACTCAGAATGACCGGGGCCTTTACAACGTGCCACAGAGGTGACACAGGGTTGGGACATGGATACCGTTTCTGAGTCTGCAAATAAAAGGTGGCCTGTGTCACGGCCCGGATCCAAACCCATGGATCATAAGTCCAGGGCTTGAGAACCTGAGCTCCTCATGCCCCGTGTTAAGATACTTGTGAAGAAGAACACGCCTTTGTGCGTTGGCAGTTTAGAAAGGGCAGAACACATGCCTAAATATATAGGTAATGCATAACTTGGGCGTGCGAAAAGAAATTTGCTTTTAAGAGTACGCTCATAAGCCTAGCTTGTTGTGCTCCATGTTCCTTATTTCATGTATGCGGCAATGTTCCAATGAAATTTACTGAATAAACTTGTTTAAACCAAAATAAATTGGTGTACAAATGGCGTATTGGTGCTCGAGAACTACTTGCAACGACATGAAGCTGTGTGCACCCAGTTTTCCGACCTAGAACGGCACACACCTTCATTTACAGGTCCTGTTCATTGAACACTGTACAAAACTGACAGGTGCTCATCATTTTTAAAGGATCATTCCTCGCTGTTTCATCATGGCGTGATAATACTCAGGAATCATGTTCCCCTAATGAAGCTATCTACTTAGTTTTCCTAGTACAGCACACACCTTCATTTACACATCATGTTCAATGAACACTGTACAAAACTGACAGGTGCTCTCCATTTTTAAAGGATCATTCCTCGCTGTTTCATGTTTTATCAGACGTATAACAGCTTAATAATAATCAGCAACCTTCATTCACAAATGAAGCTATCTACTTAGTATTCCTAGTACAGCACACACCTTCATTTACACATCCTGTTCAATGAACACTGTACAAAACTGAAAGATGCATACCATTTTTAAAGGATCATTCCTTGCTGTTTCATGTTTTATCAGACGTATAACACCTTAATAATACTCAGAAACCATTTTCCACAAATGAAGCTGTCTACTTAGTATTCCTAGTACAGTAAACACCATTTACAGATCCGGTTAATTTAAATGAACACTGTACACAACTGACAGGTGCTCGCCTTTTTTTAAATGATCATTATGCTGACTGTCTCTTGTTTTATCAGACATGTTTCAACAGCTCACTGGCGTTGCAATACTAAGGAACCCCTTTCAACAAATGAAGCTGTCTATCCATATGGTACACAAAGGTTTTCATTCACATATTCGGTTAAATGAACACTGTGCAAAACTGACAGGTCCTCGTCATTTTTAAAGGATCATTACTAACTGCATGATTCATCAGACGTATTAAAGCTCATCAGTTGTCGTAACATTAATACTCCGGATCTATTCAAACTGGATTAAGCTGTCCACCCATTTTTTTTTTTCGGCATACACCTTCATTTACACATTCTACAGGTTCGGTTCAATGGCCATCGTAAAATACTGACATATGATCGCCAATTTCAAGGGTCATCACAGTTTCAGTTTAATGACCACAGAGAACCAGTGAGAGATAAGGATCATTACTCGCTTTTTCATAGTTTATTCAGACTGTAATGGCTCGCTTGCGTCATTAGACAATCTTCAAAAGTTATTTGACTCTGTGAAACCTTTGCCGCAAAACTACAGCAGTACATGATAGGACGCGTTTACGCGGATGAATGCGCTCTTACAACTAATCCTTTCTACATATGAATATGCGTGATAAGACAAGCCCACAAAATTATTGGACTATGTGGACATTTACAGCAGTACAACGCTTTTACATAAAGAGATGAATATACCCTTTAATAACGAATAATTTTTAAAGATGAATACGCTTTTTACGTGAAAGAGACTGCATCCTGTTCAAGCCAAAGCAAGTTTAAAGGTACATTACTTCTCGTCTGAGCGATTATGTACGCCACCATAGACCAAGGCAGTAGTAGTAGCTGCCCGTTTTGGAGGAGTTTCTGGCCAATTGGCCTAATTTGAAGAATTTGGGGAAACCGCTGTACCGTAAGGCCAAATACAAATATATGTTGGTTTAGAGTAACGTGACCAAAAAAGATAGAGTCGGTAGGTCGGCTTTTTAAAAAAAAAAAATAAAAAAAAATTATTTAGTCGATTTTAAAGGAGGTTACTTCCCCTATTAATCTCGGTGTGGTTCGCAAAATGTGCCAAAAGTTTTTTGCTTTTTTGAGAAATGAAAAAAAAGTGTGAGGGTCGGCAGAAAAAATAGGGTCGGTCGGGTTTCCCTAAACCAACATATTTTTTTATTTGGCCTAACTCAGACGCACATGGCCGGCTCGATTTGCTCGAAAAAGGACAAAAAGTATACGACTTAATTGAATCAAGAACAAATTAAACATCCAGGCGCTGCTTGTTTTCTATACTGAAGTTTAACAAGAAGAGCAAACGCTCGATCGAGTCACTTTCGCAGTTCTGAATATTATATGAGGCATCAGATGGACAGGAAGAAATTGCTATTCACAACACAATGAGTCACGTTCACATAAAATTTGAGCCCGGTCACTTTTATAGTTTCCGAGAAAAGCCCAACGTTAAGTTGTGTGTTGCCGAACAGAAAAGGCTAGTTATCTCCCTTGTTTTTCTGATAACGTTCGTAAAAGGCTACAGATGTAAATACTTTGATGTAAAGAATAATCCTACAAAGTTTCAATCACATCCGATGAACTTTGTCAAAGATATAAAATGTCTAATTTTTCCTTTGACGCTGACCTGTGACCTTGAAAAAGGTCAAAGGTCAACGAAACCATCGTTAAAGTGTAGAGGTCATTGGAGGTCACGACTAAACAAAATATGAGCCCGATCGCTTTGATAGTTTCCGAGAAAAGTCCAACGTTAAGGTGGTGTCTACGGACGGCCGGCCGGACGGCCGGCCGGACAGACTAACACTGACCGATTACATAGAGTCACTTTTTCTCAAGTGACTCAAAAATAGTTTAAAAATCGGTTTACGTGAGTTGCGCCACCAGGGACCCAGCGACCCTAGTAACTTTCTTTCTTTCGTTCTTTCTTTATTTGGTGTTTAACGTCGTTTTCAACCACGAAGGTTATATCGCGACGGGGAAAGGGGGGGAGATGGGATAGAGCCACTTGTTAATTGTTTCTTGTTCACAAAAGCACTAATAAAAAAATTGCTCCAGGGGCTTGCAACGTAGTACAATATATGACCTTACTGGGAGAATGCAAGTTTCCAGTACAAAGGACTTAACATTTCTTACATACTGCTTGACTAAAATCTTTACAACTATTGACTATATTCTATACAAGAGACACTTAACACGGGTAAAAGGAGAAACAGAATCCGTTAGTCGCCTCTTACGACATGCTGGGGAGCATCGGGTAAATTCTTCCCCCTAACCCGCGGGGGGTGGCCTAGTAACTGACAACATCGAGTCGAGTGGTCAAGCAAAATAACCAATTTCTCCCACTGCAGTACACTTTCCATTACATTTTACGACAACTATTTTTCTTTCAGTTCTTCTTCTGCGTTCATGGGCTAAAACTCCCAAGGCTTTTTTCGTTTATGGCCGTTTTTACCCCGCCTTTCAGGCAGCCATTCGCTGCTTTCGGGGGATTTCTTTCAATATACTTTTTTGTGCACAGTTGATTAAAGACTTTCTTGCTGCACGGTACCATTATTTCAAACCTTCAACCTCATCGAATAACTTTCAATGCGATCTGACAGCGTTTTACCTTCGATGTTATCTCTTTCCAGCAGCAAGCACTAAATGAACTTGGTACACGTAAACACCCCTGAGGAGTTTGTTGAACTTCCAGTCGTCCTCCAAAACATGTTGATCAATACAAGTTTTCGTTCATTGACCAAACGCAGCAACCTTCATTTATCGTCTCACCTTACAGAGAATCACGATTCGCTTATCAGGGAGGTTAAAATCGTTATCCGGACACAACTGAAGTTGCAGCTGAGATAAAAAAAAAAAAAAAGAAAAAGAAAAAAAAAGTAAACAATGAGATTTCTTTGTCAAGGGCAAACAATAAGCTTTTGTTTGAGGTCGTGTCCTAGTTGTTTACGAGTATTTGTTTCAAGATTGTTTTTCATCAAGGGTAATACCAAACGAAATCTTTGCCAATGCTGCAACCTTCGTTCAGCATCTCACATCAGAGCGTCTTACGATTCCCATGTCAGAGAGATTAAAATCGTAATCGATACAACTGATGCTTTTTGTCACGCCAAAGCAAAGTCCAGTGGCAATTAGGTATCCTAATTCGCCCCACTAGTTTCAACTTTAATCCATCTAGTGTTTGTGTGGGTGCACTCCAGGTCATAAAACGCACTCGGTTTGGGGTCGAAAACTGATCCCGTTGTTACCACAGTTCGATCCGCCAGCATGTGTATGCCAAACCACTCCGCTGTTCAAATCGATGTTTGGACGGCAAACTTAATTCACCGAAACTTAAAGGATCAGTCCCACCCGTAAAATCATATTACATACTCACTAGCTCAGATCTGCCCAGGCGTTTAACGTGATACAAACGCTTCCCTCCACTTGGGCACATACCAAGAATGAACTGCCTGCCCCGTGCTCCCTATGCACGGTGGGAGTTTCTTCATGAATGAGCGCTTCTGGGGTGATAACGAGAGACAACTCCTGTGATCTTGCCGCGAGGTTCCGCCTGTTACCATTGTCTTTTTACTGTATAAAATGCACGACTTACTCACGAACTGTTACCAAAGCGACATGCTATTTGAGGTGTTTTCCCCTTTCTCGTGTAATCTTGCCGCGAGGTTCCGACTGTTACCAGCCGAAAGAAAGAAGGGGCATAACCTCACCAGAACCGCCCATTACACAGGGGTGACAACAGTCATACATACTCCAGGTCAACACACATCGGCCAATGCGTGTACTATCGAATAAGACGACCCCTCCATGGGTGGCTTTGCTAAGAAATCAATTCATTACAGTACATTGCATTGTGACCCAGAAAGCACCCATGCTTTTAATTTGGGGTATGTGTCCGAGTGGAGGCGGATATGAATTATGATCTCATTCCACTGACTACAAAACGTTTTTCTTTTTTTCTCAGATCGAAAATAGGCGTGTCCGGTTACTACTGCCTCCCTGCCTTCTTGTGGGAAGGCTTTCCTGAAAACGCTGCGCTGTTTCTGCTAATACGTATTGATCCGTTTGAGAATCCTACTCCTCCCCTGCCGTGAAGTTTCCTGTTATTGTCCTTATCCCCCCCTCCCCTCCCCCACCTCCACACCCCCCCCCCCCCATCACCCTCACTCACACACATCGTGGCACAACAACCCTGTTTGTTTGTTTTTCCATATTATTATTATTATAATGCACTCTCTTGAAATGTCGTAAAGTTCAATGGCTTTTTAACATGGAATAACAAAAACACTATCGTCCTGTTATTGTACGAGTTTTTGACCACCCACACAAATCGTCCACCATCGGTGTACTCAATGTGACAAGTGCAGAACACACACACACACACACACACACACACACACACACACACACACACACACACACACACACACACACACAAATACAAATAATAATTAAAACATGAAATATTGTTTTAACTCGCAAGAACTTGGTCCTATTTGTCATCCTTTCTATCGACATTATTTTGAAATAAACAGAAACGAAATAGCCGGGTTTGGTTGTTGTTAGTTATTTTTCAACTTCTTTGCAAAAACAACAATAAAATAGCTCCTTTTTCAAGTCAAAAATGAATTAGCAAAAACAGTTAATATTGCAATTTATTACTCGTGTCTACTATTGAGAGCAATATTAATCACGCGGCAGTCATGTGTGTGACCACTTGCGCTATCAAGTTCAAGATCTGTTGACCGAGTCATCCACAGTCGAGCGTAGGTTTTCGCGAGAGGCGATGATGAGATAAATACATTATTTTGTCACACCTACACGTGATGTCTGACGCGTAATATAAACCTTATCTACGTGTAATGTAAAACCTTATCTATCGAACTGCGGGGATGTCCAGAACACGAGGTCAATATTTCAAATGATGAAAGGATTTCACTGTTTCTGTCTGTGTGTCTGTCTGTCTCTATCTGTCTGTCTGTCTGTCTGTCTGTCTGTCTCTCTCTCTCTCTCTCTCTCAATGTTCGTCTCTCTCTCGCCCCCCCCCCTCCTCTGTGTTACTGTCTCCCTCTCTTTGTATCTGTTAACCTACCTACCTCTCTCTCTCTCTCTCTCTCTCTCTCTCTCTCTCTCTCTCTGTCTCTCTGTCTCTCTCTCTCTCTCCACGTTAACCCTCCCCCAGCTACCTCCCGGCAAAATCTGCCCCATGACATTTTCCCATACGTCTGATTGTCCTTAATCAATCTTGACAAACCACGTCATTAATCAAAACGCGGATGTCATTATCCATGTTCTATGCATTTCATTGGTCCTCTAATTTGTTTGCATGACAAATGCATCCTTCTGAACTACTAGGAAGTATCGCTTCCGCTTATCTCTAATGTACGCGTTCACCTTGCTTATTTTGATCATAGGTCTGTGAAAAAAGTTTTTATACTGGTCTCCCAATTGAGAAGCATCATGGGGCATTGTTCCAACATTTTCTTCGTGTTCTCTTCATGTGAATGTTTCATATGTGCTATTAACGGCATCTTGTTACAATGTTATTGTGTGTTTGAAATATTATCAAGCTGTTATTTCGATGAAATTGAGCTCTAATTTTTGTGTTTCTTCCGCGTTGTTGTTTTAAGCGCGCAGAGCAAAGAATAACTACGTGGTTTGCGCTTTATCACAAAGTATCGTTATCATTAATAACAAGAGCGCGAGAGCACAAACAAATTCCATGGTTTGCGTTATATCAATCAATCATTATTATCATTATCTATATTGTTTTCGTTCGTTGGCCTTAGTCACAAACGTAACTTCCCAACTGCTCAATATACAATCTTGCGTTGTACAATTATTATTTGTGACCCTCCACCACGAAATGAGTCGCATGTCACCTCGCGCGGTTCTGCGCTAGGCTTAATATTAAATCCGGGGAGTGTCTGGTAACAGTGTGAAGATCACCTTAGTCACAGGCTTATAACTCAAACTCGCTCTTTTCTAAAACGGTTTTCACCACTGGATAGAGCATAACAAACTCTTTAGGAAAATGTAAAAATATGAAAATCATGCAAAGCTGACATGCGACTCATTCCGTGGTGGAGGGTCACATTTGGTATTCTTTAATTGTCTCGTTGACTAACTTTCATTCTTCTTCGCCATATCACAAAGATTTATTGTCCTCGGGACAACTCTCTTCCTGTCCTTTCACCAGAATCTTCCTTGACTGAACTTTTCAGAAGAAAACATTCAGGAAACTGCACGCGGAAGCTATTTTAGTGAGCAGTTCCTGCTTTAATATTCTGGCAATTCTATTATATAACAGTACAAACAAAGACCTGGAGGGGGGGGGGGTGTGGTGTGGTGTGGTCGAAAAACACACACACAAACAATAATTATAAACACATTTCAATGGCGCAAATTCGACTCTAGTTCTAAACGTGTGTGTGTTGTTTTTTTTAAAGCCGGGGCCTGTTTGTGAAAGTATTTAATTCAATATTAAGCGGATCAGTTCAAAACTAAACAAAAACCACAACAAACAAACAAAAAGATAAACCAGCAATAAACAGAAGGGAATTCCTTTTTTAAGCTCAGGTCAGTTTGTGAGATTCTAAAATGTATTATTAATTGTTGAGGATTTTTTTTCTTCAGGAAATTCGTCAATAATTTAAACACAATGCTTAAACGACCTACAGTTTCTGCGCGTGAGATATAGAAGTAGAACGTGTTGTGGGAGGAAGAATTGGGTGTGTGTGTGTGGGGGGGGGGGGGGGGAGGGGAATGACATATTATTCTCTGGTTGCAGCGGTGTCAAATTTTATTTCATTGCTGTACAATGATTTCAGTCAATGCGTGCGGAACTGTCACCGTTACTGCGCAGAACTCAAAATCTATTGATATTTGCTGAATTTACGGACTAACAACCTCATCTACGACGCAGTAATACAATGGTCTTGCACAAACGAATTGACCCCCGCATATATATATAAGGCCAAAAAGAAAAATATGTCTGTTTCCGGTAACCCGACCGACCCTATTTTTAGGGGCCGATCCTATAACTTTTTATTACATTTGTCAACAAAAAAACAAAAACAAAACAAAAACGAGTGCAAAAAACGCAATGAAAGCGAAAGCGCCCGAGTCGCACACTTATTTCCCTGTCAAGTAAGTTTAATTTGTACACATTAGAAAAAAAAGTTAAAAAAAAAAAAAAAGTGATTGCCTACCTACCTACCCTATTTTTTTTGGCTATGTTACCGTAACCACACCTAATTTTTTTTTTGGCCCAAGGCCAAAAAGAAAAATATGTCTGTTTCCGGTAACCCGACCGACCCTATTTTAAGCGCCGACCCTAAAGTTTTGCTTCGCTTTTGGCACCCAAAAAACAAAACAAAAAAACAAACAAAAAACGGGAGGTAATCAGTCGATGAGACTTCACAATCGAAGAGACTTACCTCCCGTTTCCGTCGTCATGCAAAAAACCCATGGCGGCCAATGACGCAATTAAAATATAAACTGCCTGCCTTGCTTAAAAACTAGGGCAGCAAAGAATTCAGGTCGAAATTAATTACCTGCTCTGGCCCAAAATGACAAACTGATCTTTTAACCAAAAACCACAATGACCTGATTGCTCTGAAATAGTCACTTAAGAATTGCAACATGTTTCCTGAAATAGACATATATATGACCTATTTGCTAATGTAAAAGGACAACTTAGAATGCAGTGACCTATTTCTTTTTTCATCCACGTGCGCGGCACGCGCGGGAGTTTGACCTACATTAATATTATTTCTGTCACCGTATTTTCTGTGATTTTTTCTCATTTATTTTATTTTTTCTGCTGTCTGTCTTTTTTTCTTACTTTTTTTTTTAATGTTTCTTTCTCTTCTGTTTTTATCCCAATTTAAACAAAAAATACATTGTTAGACGGACAGAATAGGACAGAGATCTTATAATCTTCATAATGCATTTCCTCAAAAAAGCTCATGTGACTATAGTCCACTGCATTCAACTGAAGACTGTTAGTGTTTCAAGTTCTCAAAAACTTAACAGCGTACTGAAACGAGAGATGCTACTCGAGTTGTGTCATGGATTAGTGGTTAATCGGCTTAGCACAGATTTGTAGTATGCTTTTAAAGATCGGATATGAAAAAACTGAATGACAGAGAAAGAGAGAGATGGTGGGGGAGTGAGAGAGAGAGAGAGAGAGAGAGAGAGGGTTGGAGGTGTGTGTGTGTGTGTGTGTGTGTGTGTGTGTGTGTGTGCGTGCGTGCCACTGAGTGTATGAGTGCGTGCGTGTGAGAGAAACAGAGAGAGGGGCGATAGTGGTGAATACGCGAGAGAGGGAATGGGGGAGAGTAACAGAGAGAGAGAGAGAGAGAGAGAGAGAGAGTGTGTGTGTGTGTGTGTGTGTGTGTGTGTGTGTGTGTGTGTGTGTGTGTGTGTGTGCGTGTGTGTTTCTCAAGAAAGAGACAGAGAGTGAGAATAATTATTAGCTCTCTCTCTCTCTCTCTCTCTCTCTCTCTCTCTCTCTCTCTCTCTCTCTCTCTGTGAGTGTTTACCGCGCAGTGTGGTGTAGGTGTGGTGGGTGTGAGTGTGGGAGGGATTTCACCAGCTGTTACAACGACCCATCCTTTTCCTGTAAAACACTCAAGTCTCCCCTTTCTCATTCAGTCTTCCCTTCCCTTCTATTCCTCTCGCCTGTCGCTTTTTGCCAAACTTGTACCGACTTTTCTGCTCTGAGTCACAGACTAGTAGTGGCGAGCGAGAGAGAGAGCGAGAGAGAGAGAGAGAGACGAACAGACAATCAGTGAGAACCCGAGAGAGAGAGACAGAGAGTGAGTCTGAAAGACTAGAGAGAGCGGCATCGTGAGTGAGAGACGGAGACAGATTGGTAGGCAGACACAGACACATTCGTTACAAAAAGCTAAAATGGGATAGTCATTGGATCGCAACATTCTGCCAACTCATTCACCAAGTCATTCAAAGCGGGTAAATAATGTGGTCAATTACCTTACCTCCTGCCACCAAACCAGTGCGATACCGCTAAGCTATCGAGTCGTTCTGCCGCCGCGCGCACGCCTACTACTTCCGGTTGTAGAGTGCCGGCCGGCATGTTGTGTTCGCGTGTGTGACGGTCTGAAAGGTGGGGGGATGGGAGGGGGCTGAGAGAGCGAGAGGCGGAGAGGGACAGGAGAGGCATGCAGAGAGAGAGAGACAGAGAAGTGTGCACGGAAAAGATCTTGTAATCCATGTCAGAGTTCGGTGGGTTATAAAAACACGAGAATATTAATCATGCTGTCTTTGGATGTTACGAGCTCTGGCGACCTTTGATTCGTAGTTTGAAGCAAAGCAAAGAGTGTGAGACAGAGAGATATAGATAGATACAGATATATAGAGAGAAAGACATAGGCAGATATTAACGGAGAGAGAGAGAGAGAGAGAGAGAGAGAGAGAGAGAGAGAGAGAGAGAGAGAGGCAGAGGCATTCTGTGTGAGTGTCACTGCCGAGTGCATGGATACTGCAGTCGGTGCGTCGGGATGCTTGGCCGCTCGGAGCGCGTGGGGTATGGGCGTGTATGTCACTGTGTGTGTTTGTGTGCGATCGCGCCCGCCACTGTTTAAAACGGTCAAACATAGTGGGAGTCTCAGTAAAGAGCACTGATGTCCCTTCTTCTTCTCCTTCGTTGATGGGCTAAAACTCCCACGTTCACTCCAGTCTTTGCACGAGTGGAATTTTACGTGAATGCCCGTTTTTACCCCTCCATTCAGGCACCATACGCCGATTTCGAGGGAAGCATGCTGGGTATTTTCGCGTGTCAGTTTCTATAACCCACCGTGAACTCTGACATGCCGGATTACAGAATATTTTCTTCAGTCGCCAAATACGACGCCGCGGCCCAATTAATTTGAGGATTATCCCAGTAAAGTGATTAATTTGAAGATTATCCCAGGAAAATGAAGTCGGTTCCAAGAAAACGGGAAAGGATGTGTTGGATGCTGAAGATAACATTCCGAGTGCCGGGTTACTATTTGTCCATTTTGAAAATATCGCAACTGTGAGAAATGGAAAATTCGTGGACGCCAAAAGGAATTCACATTCAAATTCCAAGAACATATCTTGCAATGCTGACAGTTTCAATTCAGATTTTGAAGGACTGGGCGTGTTTCGACATGCACAGAACGAAGAAAATGCAAAGTCGTCACTGTTCAGTTTGTTGATAAGATCCATTGCTTTTTTGCAATCGAAACTACTTGGCTAAGAGGAAGTATGCGCTGATTACAAAATACCCAATGCCGCACTCTGACATGTTTCCTTGGTGCTCTGTAAACCAAGTCTGCTCTAAGAATGTAAATACGCAGTTAATTTTTTTTCGCAAGTGTTAGGCTTGAAAGCCGAATTCTAAAAATCCATTAATCAATCACTCCACGCTCACAAACAACAAACTCAAACTCACCAAGTCAGCAAGCAGCAATGTTCCCAAAGGGAAACGTGAGACCATCACCGTAGAAACGAAGAGGCGGTGGAAGATGAACACCCATGGAGTAACGTCGCACCAGTGAACAAGGTGCCGGGTAACAAAATGCTGTCAAGTCACATCAGTCAAGAAGTCAGACCATCACCGCAAAAACGAAGATGGAGGGGGGGGTGATAACATCGCAGAGAAAAGTCGCATTGCAGAGGAAAGTCACACCAGTGAAGGAGTCCGACCATCACCGCAGAAATATGAAGGGGCTGATGATGATGAAATCTCGTTAAGTCACACCAGCGAAGAACTCAGACAATCACCGCAGAAACGAAGAGGCGGGAGATGATGTTTAACTCGTAAAGTTTTGTGGGAAAAAAAAAGCTGACCATCACAGCAGAAATGAAGTCTCGAGACGATTAATAAAAATCGTAAAGTCACACCAATGAAGAAGTCCAACCATCACCGCAGAAATGAAGAGGCTGGAGACGATTAAAAGTCCTGAAGTCACACGACCGTAGAAGGTTCAGGCTCGGAGCAACATCATATTCCTTCACCAGTCGACGTTGCAATGCCTGTCTTGGCCAACGAGTCCAGCTCATATAAAGCCCTCGGCCCAGCAGTCAATGGCCCTGTAGAAACAAAGAAACGCCTTTTTAAAACAAGTTCACAGCGATACTACGGTCATTAACAACATTTGACACAGTTTCATATATCATCTTCCTGGGGAAATCGGCGAAAACGGCAACAATCGTTTTCTAGTAAATCGCCTGTTTCAAGGAAATTAATAGAGTGTGTACAATGCGAGCGTCTGTTTAATCCGCGGTCTCTTCCACGTGGAAGTTGTCACTAGTTTCGGGTTACGTGGCACAGTGGCTAAAGACCGGTTAATGGCTCTACCGTGGGAAATGTGTCCCACGAAACAGACTTAAAAGGCAACAGTTGACAAACCAAAGTCAAAACGACGTCGCCTGTGTCTTACCAGGAAGATTCGAACCGAAAGCGCTGTGCCGTTTCCGAATTTCCGAGAAAACCAACACTATCAAACGAAAGAACAGCTTTCAGTCAAATCAAACTTGCATTCTGAACTTGACACTGCAGATCACACTTTGACAACTGAAAGGTTACAATGAGTCAATTACTTAGGGCGTCAATCTCTACCTATAACAGGAAGATTCGAACCCAAATTGCTGTACGTGCGCACACAGGTTCCGAATTTCCGAGAAAACGCTGGTTTTTAAAAGGACCAATACCCTGTGCAGTCAATGAAACCAAGCCTGCATTCCCACTCTGACCCTTCAAAATGAAATTGTAATCATATCGGGAAAACACGGAACACGCAAGAATAATGAATTAAGGGCTCGACTAAGGTTCTGCTCAAAGCAAGAACAGCTCGAAGCAGTGCGTTGCACGCAAGGAAGTTGATATGTACATGAATGCATCAGCAAGTTTCTCATTTGTGAAATCGTAACTGTTTGTGCCACATTCTTGGACCAGTTCCCAAATCCAGTACGCATTACTCCTAACCCCTTAAACTGATGAGCCGACGCATGTACGCAGCTCCATACACATGCATAATTTACTCTTCTAATCCTTCTTGAACCAATGAGTATCAATATGTGTGTTCGGTTAACAAATAAAGACCATTCTTGAACCAGCGCCCAAGCTGAGAACGCAGTACTGCTCCCAAAACTGATCAACCAACGCATACATGTACGCAGTTCCCTACACATGATTCACTATATATTTACACCCCCGGTATAGGGGTGTGTATAGGATTCGGTCGATGTGTTTGTTTGTTTGTTTGTTTGTTTGTGTGTTTGTGTTCGCATATAGATCTCAAGAATGAACGGACCGATCGTCACCAAACTTGGTGAACAGGTTCTATACATTCCTGAGACGGTCCTTACAAAAATTGGGACCAGTCAAACACACGGTTAGGGAGTTATTGGTGGATTAAGATTCTACAAGGACTTATAGAGGGACATATTAATGGTCAAAGGGAAATAACCTTCTCAGTTGGTGGCAGTGAGAATGGTAAGGACGGGGGTGTTTTTCCTACCTCGGAGGAATTTCTTGTTTTTATTTGTTTCACCAAACCTCATCATTATTACAGTGCGGAAGCTTGTGGAAGCTTACACTTACGCGTCGACAATGCAGCTAGCACCTTCACAAGGTTAGTAACAGTGTCTTCACTGACCATCTGTAGAGTTTAGTCGCAGGTTATCTATTCCAAAAGCATTGGCTAACTGACGCTCTGACGAAAATGTTACAAAAAAAGTCTTTGAGCGAATGTATTAAATAAGCGGACGAAAAGACGGTTCAAAACTTTGAAGGGACACCTGTTCAGAACAACAGAATTCTCCGATCGTGAGTTCCTATCCCGTCCTGTAGTACAGTTTACGAATTGAAAACAGTCTTTCGGGGCACCATGTCGATAGACGATACTTCACTCGAAATTTTTATTATTTTTATTTTTTATATTTTAACTACATGTTTATTACTTTGCTGGTATTTTGAAATGGTTTTAACGTCGTTTTCTTGGAATCATCCAATGGGCACGTATTCCTACGCGTCTAATATGATGCCGCAAGGTTTGGCTTGTGAATGTTTGTTTTTTGTAACGTTTCGTTTTTTCTTTAAATTTAAACGGTCAATACTCTAACCGGTTGTTTTTTTTTTGGGGGGGGGGGGTGTTTTTTTGGTTAGGACTGGTGTTTGTGTGAGTGTACGTGCGTGCGTGCGTGCAGACGTGCGTACTTGAGAGTTGTATACAAGGTGTAGCTGTCTTAATCGATGTTTTCAGAAAAAATAATTACTGCTTGTGTGAAAGTTTTCCTTGTCGTATTCTGTATGGGAGACTTTAAAAGTCAAATACTTCCTTCTTCCCTTTCCTTAAATTCTCTCCACAACGAGTTACGCGGCTCTTCAAACACCGTTTGTCTCGAGTTTGAACGACACAATACTCGGTAAATTCAGTCAATATTTTTTCTCCTTCTTCTTCTCTGTTCATTGGCTAAAACTCCCACGTTTACTCATGATTTTGCACGAGTGGGTTTTTACGTGCATCACCGTTTTTACCCCGCCTTTCAGGCAGCCATACGCCGCTTTCGGGGGAGGCATGCTGGGTATTTTCGTATTTCTATAACCCACCGAACTCTTACATTGGTCACAGGATCTTTTCCGTGCGCACTTGGTCTTGTGCTTGCGTGTGTGTACACACGAAGATAAGGCACTAGCAGGTCTGCATATATATATATATACGACTTGTGTCTGTGTGTGTGTCTGTGTATCTGTGTGTGTGTCTGTGTATCTGTGTATTCTCCATGCACGGCATCTGCTTCAAATTTGGTGGGCTTATTCAGAGAGACCCCGGACACAACCTCATCGATGAGATATTTCAACACGTGCTCTCAGCGCGCAGCGCTGAACCGATTTTGGTTCCACCTCAGCTATTTTGGTTCCACCTCAGCTACCCGGGCCCCCATACCGACACACCAAAGCCAAAGTTCTCGGTGGATCTTTTTCAAATTTGGACACCGTATTCAGCTACACCCCGGACACAATATCATCGATGAGATATTTCAACACGTGCTCTCAGCGCGCAGCGCTGAACCGAATTTGGTTTTTGTGTTCATTTCACCATTATAAGTAACTCTTCCTTATCTTCTCATCTTCTCCATGTTTTCAGCGTTTACCTCCCTTCCTTCGTATGGTGCACTTTTGTATGAAGGGGGCATCTTCGGATATTCCCCGTTCTGTTACTATTTTTAGAAGGTCACCGCAGTGTCCAGAACGTAAATTGGACCCGTAAATTATCCTCACTGTAAAAGTGCAAAGGTCGAATCAATTTATAGCCACGCGAAAAATACACTGTCATCTATCTCTCTATAGATACGGCTTCTCTGTGTTTGTGTGTGTGTGTGTGTGTGTGTGTGTGTGTGTGTGTGTGTGTGTGTGTGTGTGTGTCTCTATGTGAGGAACACCTGTGCATTGTTCAGTTCTGTTTGTGATGTGGTCTGGCGGCTTTTGTGTAATTTTGCTCTTGGCGTGGGTCCAGAAAGGGGGGTAGCTGCCCTTGGTGGCGTTCCCACTCGCCCTGCAGGAGTCCTCGTGTTTCTCGGGAGAGAAGTGAAAGTCGCTAGAGGGGTGAGCTTCAGCTCACTCCTTGTCTAGGGACGCTTTTGTTACCCTGCTTTTATCCTGCCTTTTTAACCCTGAGCTGTTTGGCTTGTTTTTTCTTGGTGACCGTACCGTACCTTGTAAGTGATGAGCCAAGTTGCTAAACACAAACTGCCAAACACCACCTTTGCTGATAGGCGGGAAACGTTCATCTGGGTAGATAACTACCTTCCAACGGACACCACTGCTCTGAGGGAGCAAGATTGGTCCCTTAATATGGACCAAACAGCAAGCGGTTCTGACCGCGCCCCAGATATTCCCATGGAATCACTGAATGAGACTGACCGGGCCAGCCGGACTGGTCAGTCCCCAAAATCCAAACAGCTTAATAAAGCAATCACCAATGAGAAAACCAGCATATCTTCTCCTTTCAAGAGAAAGAGATTGCGGGAGGACGACCCTGAGGGGGGGCAGAGCTCTCCGGAATCTCTTCTCTTCCGGGATAGCCCCCCACGCTCTCAGATTACTGATCATTTTGAGGAAGACTTCACCGAAGTCAATCGTAAGAAGCCCAAAAAGAAAAAGAAGCAAAAGGTCCTCTGCGAGGGTCCCCCTCTTCAGGGAAACACAGGTATTTCCCATGCAACATCTGCCCGGGGGGTCGACACCTCCCAACCCCCAACTGAATCACAAGAAAACCAGACAACTCAACAGCCACTACCACCTGCCAATACACACACACACACAAAACAAAGACCCCGAAGAAAACTTCTTTACCAACCCAAGCAACCTCCTCCCTCCTTCTTAGAGTTCCCCGTGGTGGTGCAGGACCTGAAGGAGGGCCCTGCAACATTGCAGGGACTCGGCCTCAGGAGGAAAAAAACTTTTGACCTTGCCATCGGCGAGGTCAAAGAAATACGCATGCTGGCAGCTGGGAGCGTCCTGGTAGGGTGCTCCTCAGCATCACAACAAAACAAGCTATTGAGGCTGGACTCGATCGGCGGCATCAAAGTGAAATGCCACCGTCCGGAGGTAACAACCGAAGGTGTCATTAAACGCATACCCACAATACATTCAGGAACAGACCTGTCTGAGATGGCAGTGGGCGTGCGCGTCCGGATGGAGGATGGGAGTCTTGTAGAAAAGGGCCCCTCCTCGGTTCGATCTTTTCGCCGTCTTCTCCTTAGGGATGGGAAACCGTCTCAGGCGGTCCGTGTCACGTTTACAACGGCAATTCTTCCAGACAGCGTCGTTCTGGAGAGTGAGGTGTACGGCGTCGAACCCTACACTCCTCCAGTGCGGCGCTGTACGAAGTGCCAGAGACTATCGCACCTAAAACAACAATGCAAATCAAAAGTGCAGATCTGCCCCCGATGTGGCTCCAAGGGCCACGACGGAGCGACGTGCACCAAGGCCAAACATTGCGTAAACTGCAAGGGCGAGCATTCCGCCGCTTATCTTGGATGCCCGGAAATGAGACTGAGGCTGCAGGCCAATAAGATCAGGTCGGCAGCATACATACCATATTCTGAGGCCCTGGATCGGGCACGGCGCGAGCTCGCCAAACAACAAAATAAAACAGCGACTGCCCCAGCGGAAATGAGGGACTCCTTCTGGCGTCCCCCTCCGCAACCGATCCGGCGGACCTCAACCCCCCGGTCCGGGTACTCTTTGGCTGTCCAGAGACCCCCCCTGGGTGGGCAAGTAAATAAAATACAAGAAATCAAAAACAAAATGACCGAACATGACAATACACTCCTTCCAGTTCATGCGGACAGTTCTGCTGCAACCGCGAAGCACCAAACAACTTCGCAAAATCCAAATCCTGGCCCCCAGGCGCCCTGTAAGTCTCAGACGGCTCGGGCAGAGGCGCCGCTTCATGGGACCCCCGGGTTAAAGGCCTCCCTCCTACGCAAAGCCCAGAACAGGAAGGAGGACTCGAAAGAAGAGCAGCTCTTCGAGAGGTTGATGGGGAGAATGGAGGAGGGATTGGCCCAGAGATTCAGAGAATACAAACTTAAAACTGAACAGGAAATAAAGCAGCAGATGAGGGAGGAGCAGGAGAAGGCAGAGCTTGAGCTAGCCGACGCTGCACTAGATAAGCTAAAAACAGGAGAGCAATATGCAAATTTAAATGAACAACAAAGAGGCCTTCAAGGTTTCATCGAGCAGTGCCTCGGCTTCATGGTTAAGGCCAGACAGATGCAGAGTCCTCTCGACCTGATCGACTCCCTCTCAGCTACATACACACAACTCTCCAACACCAAGGTTGAACGCTTCATTCCGGGCGGCGCCACTCTGGCGCTGGGCGCTCTTGCTGGTGCCAAGCAGTTGTCCGTGACGGATATGAAAGCTGTTAAAACCACTTTTTAACCTATTTTAAATCTGCCCTTTAACTTACCTTCTTTGTGCGTGTTAAAATGGCTGAACAAGGTGAAAGCGGTCACGGATTTATCATATTACAGTGGAACTGTCGCTCTATCAACTCTAACTTCTCTCAGCTATATAATTATATATCAAATCACTCTGCTGACATCTTAGTTATCCAGTCAGTCAAGAGAAAACGCTCCCTACTGCCTTCTATAGATGGTTTTGACTTCCCTCCCATAGTAGAGCAAAAGGGCTCAGGGCAACTCATTCAAACAGCTATTTATCTAAAGTCTTCCTTAAATTACAAACCCTTTGCACCTCTCATCCCTAGTTCAGAAAATCTCAGTACATGTGCTGTTGAAATCGAAATAAAAGGATCCAAAAACCTCAACATAGTTAACATATATTACCCCCACGGGTGTAATAAAAAAGGAACTACCGACTGGCTAAAATCCCTGGATCATGGCAGGGCACACTGGTGCGTGATGGGTGATTTTAATAATCACCACCCTCTGTGGGACTCTGCTAACCCTAGATACAAACATGCCAATAGCAACCTTGCTGACGTCATTTTGGAAACTGACTTTTGTATACTAAACGATGGCTCGGCAACCAGACTTCCAGACAGAGCTGACCATTCCCCGTCAGCAATCGATCTCTCCCTTTGCTCAAATGCCATAGTCACTGACATCGACTGGAACGTTTTCCCGGACGCCCTCGGCTCCGATCACTTACCCATTGTTCTTACCTTCCGCCACTTCGCCCCTAATCGCAATAACTCGGAGGTCAGAAAAAAGTACAATTACAAACAGGCAAATTGGGACAGCTTCCGTGCGGAGCTCGAGGGTGTCAGGGAGGAAACTCTCCTTACGGATGACATCGAAGCCTCTTACAATAACATACGTCAATGTATACTCACTGCTGCCAATAATCACATTCCGCTTAAATCAGTAAATCCTAACTGTAAGGCCAAAAGGAATGAGTGGTGGAATGCAGACTGTGATGAAGCCTTGGCAAACAAGCGATATCACATTAGGACATATCTCAGGCACTGCTCAGACGCTAACTTCACGAATATGAAGTCAGCTGAAATACAATTTAACCAGATCACCGCTGAGGCTAAACTTCAAAACTGGGAAAACTTTGTCAACAAAGAAACTAAAGATTACAAAGACTGTGGCAAAATCTGGAAGAAAATCCGCAGATTTAAATGTAGATACAGAACTAAAGAAAAGCCACTACTATCGGGTGATAAAATGACCACAACTGACTCTGAAAAGGCAAACCTATTAGCAGATACCTTTGCCAAAAATAGTCAATCAAAATCCCTAGATACTGAACGACTCAATTATAGGTTAGATCAGGAGAAGGGTTTCACATACCCCCCAGATGACAACCAGTTGCCTATAAACTGCATGTTTAAGGCAAAAGAAGTCCAAAACGCCATCTCTTCTGTGAAAGACCCAAAAAAATCCACAGGTTTAGACCCAATATCATATCACATGATAAAACATCTACCACCTAACTTTGTTAAGTTGCTCACTCAGTTTTTCAACCTATGCTGGTTAAAGGATACTATCCCCGCAGCGTGGTCAGACTCACAAGTAGTAGCAGTATTGAAGAGCGGAAAACCGGGCAATCTACCTGGCAGTTACCGCCCCATATCACTAACCCCCCACCTCAGCAAGATCTTTGAGCGTGTGGTGAACCAGAGGCTGGAGTTCCACCTCAATAAACACAATATCATTCCTACATGCCAGGCAGGTTTTAGGCAAGGTCGTTCGTGTGCGGACCACATTGTGCACGTCACTGAAAAAATCAAAAAGACCTTGGCACATAGTAATAATTCTCTTCTTGGAACCTTCTTTGATATTAAATCTGCGTACGACAGCGTCTGGCATGCTCGTCTACTCCTAAAACTCGGCAGAATCGGTGTCTCTGGCCACATGTACCAATTCATCAAAAACTTCATCAGCAATCGCAAGATGTCTGTCCGGGTGGGCTCTTCGGTGTCCGAAACCCATGCGCTGGACATGGGGGTTCCCCAGGGCAGTATCATCGCGCCAAACTTATTCAGCATCATGCTCTATGACATTACTTCTGTTAAGGTTGACGGTGCCAGTGTACTTCTGTATGCGGACGACCTCGCCTTAATAGACACTAATAGATCACGCCATAACAGAGTTACCAACACTGTTGACTTATCTTCTTACCAAACTAAAATCGACAACCTCTGTCAATATATGTACACCAACGGCTTCCAACTAGCCTCAAATAAAACAGTCTTTCTTGTTGTCTCCCGTAGACAACTGTACAGGAACTGCAGTATAAAGATAGGTTGTGATATTATCAAACCGAGCTCAGAAGTTAAGTTCCTCGGCGTTATCATCGATACCCGACTTAACTGGACCAGTCATATCGAACATCTGATCAATAAGGCCAACAAGGATCTTTATATCATACGCTACCTGGCGTCCCAATCCTGGGCCAGAGGGCGTAAGTGTGTCACAGAGGTAGTGCGGGCATTAATTCGCTCCCGCCTCCTTTACGGGTGCGAAGCTTATTTCGCGACGCGCCCGGCGCTCATGAAAAAACTGGCTATTATAGAGTGCAGGGCGCTCAAAATAGCTCTGGGACTCTCCCAACAAGCGAGTAAGAGTCGAGTCTACAGCGAGTGTGGGTGGCTGCCCCTTGTGGATGAGATAAAACTCCGTTCAGCTCAGTATGCTGTCAGAGCCCACGCGGTAGAGAACTCTGCCTGCGAGGTCCTGACTGACTTTTTTCCTCAGCACCAAAATTATGAGGCCAACACCAAACATAGCACTCAACTCTTGGCCAAAACGCTACCCTTATCCGACACAGTAAACCGCATTCTAGCCGATAGCGGGGTGAAGGTCAGTGAGCTGGCCAGGGTCCCCCCGCCCTCCTACCCGCCTTGGCTTGAGGAAACCCCTACTATCATATACGACAGTGAAGATAATACTACCAAAAAAGATAACCCCGTCTACCTAGCTACTGTTACAAAAGAAACCCTAAACTACAAATTCTCGGAGCATTTAAAAGTCTTTACTGACGGATCCAAATTTGCAGACGGCAGCGTTGGCTGCGCCTTTGTGATCCCAGATCTCAAAATCTCAAGGAAATATACTCTTAATAAAGACATCTCCATATTCTCAGCCGAGCTATTTGCCTTGCTCATGGCATGCACTTTTATAAATGACCTCCCAGTCACACCGCGTGCGGTAGTTTTCTGCTCTGACTCGCGCTCTTCATTACAAGCTCTGCATCGAAACACATCAAATCGGGCAGAGCTACAAAGAGAAATCCTCTTTATATGTCACCAGTTAATCTCATCCGGCACATCCGTATCATTTCTCTGGGTCCCCTCTCACGTAGGGGTCCGGGGAAATGAACTGGCGGATGTCGCTGCCAAAGAAGCGGCAGAATCTAACCCAGCTAACACTAACATCGGCTACTCAGTAACCGAGTTCTACAGTAAAATCCGTAAACTCATTCGAAGTCAGTACGTAACATCTCTGTCCTATCAACCCATTGATATGAACGATCTACACCCCGATCTTCCAACAAACCTCCTCACTATCTTCAGACGCCTCCGTGCCGGCGGCTGCCGCTTCCATATCTTTAACAAGTCCTGCCATTGTGGAGAACCCTATTCATTTCAACACATTTTCGCTCCATGCGCTACAAATAGAATTACCTTTAAAACCTTATATGACCATATGCAGCTCCATGGTCTGAGTCCCCAGGATTATCTGCGCAGTAGCAGTTCTCTAGGCTGGTCACACAGCTTGCTGCTGTGCCGACTGGTCAGGGACTCGGACATGGGGCTGTGGGTATAACTAAGCCCAGATTATCACATCAGCGTGTTTCAGTTTGAGGTCGAGTGGCTCCCGCCATCCCTCCTGATTCCAGCGACTACCTTCTAGACAACATATCCTCACCCAAGGCCCACTAGTCGCCAAACTGTACATATTGTTTTTATTACCACGGCCTTCGTGGCTTACATCTTAATCCTTTTATTTGTAAAAAGTTTTGAGATTTATTGTTCGTGTTCCTCTTACTTGCTCATCTATTTGGTTTTATTGGTGATCCTGAAAGGTTCCACTTTTTAACTCGATTTGAAATAAAAAAAAATAATATTACAAGCCCGTTATTCAAGATATAGAATACAGACTTATAATTCTTACCAAGAAACATCTTAACTACTTTTCATTTTAACAAATTCCACAGAGCATTATCAACTCAACCCCACCCCCTGCCCTCCTCTCCTTATTTTTTGTTTCTTTCTTTCCTCTTTTTGAAAGCGGACAAACACTCAAGTCCTTAATGGCTCAAAACCGTAGGACTTTTAATATTAATTTTAACGTAATTTTATGTACTGGCCTTCCTTTGAGAAGCCATAACAGTTCAAAAGGGCTTAGAGATAAGCTCTAACTTGCTCAGTCCTGTTTGAGTGGAGTTCGCCTCCAAAGGTGATTAACACGGTTACATTCGTCGACAAGGATGGGACTCGATATGGTCAGGAATGGCATTATGGCCACTGAATCATTTTCGTGCTGTTCCCATTCCACGAATCTGGGAGGGACCTAAGCTTGGCGGGTCCATTGTTCGGACCCGGCGAAGCCGGCGTACGGCTCTAAGTACTTCTTCCCGGCGAAGCCGGCTACCCGGCGAAGCGGG
Source organism: Littorina saxatilis (assembly GCF_037325665.1). NCBI lineage: Eukaryota > Metazoa > Mollusca > Gastropoda > Littorinimorpha > Littorinidae > Littorina > Littorina saxatilis. The sequence goes on along the minus strand of NW_027126640.1, from coordinate 39,001 downwards.
TATTCATTCTAGTATATATATATATAAGTTGACCCCGGAGATCCGAAAAATCTCCACCCTTAACCCACCAGGCGGCCGCGGCCGGGATTTCAATTCACGACCTTCCGATTGGGAGGCCGATGTCTTATCTACAAGGCCACCGTGCCCGTCACAATCAATATTTGAAAGATGGACTGAATGTTTTAAAGGCATACTCCTTCACGTGTAAACAGTTTGGCTCACTCTCTCCGATCTGGTCAGGTTTTTACATAGGGTAAGACCATCCCTGCATATATACTTACTCACATACCAATCTTGAACAGTCTAAAGGTACTCTCTCTCTGCACAGTGGGATTTTTTTTTATAATTAATTTTGCAAATGCACCCATTGAATTTTTCTCCACGGCAAACAGCCAGAGTGTTTATTTTTGGTATGTGACCAAGTGGAGGGGTGTCCTCCATCCTGACTTCATCCTGTTTAGAGTGAGGATTTTTTGGGCGGGGATGTAGCTCAGTCGGTAGCGCGCTGGATTTGTATCCAGTTGGCCGCTGTCAGCGTGAGTTCGTCCCCACGTTCGGCGAGAGATTTATTTCTCAGAGTCAACTTTGTGTGCAGACTCTCCTCGGTGTCCGAACACCCCCGTGTGTACACGCAAGCACAAGACCAAGTGCGCACGAAAAAGATCCTGTAATCCATGTCAGAGTTCGGTGGGTTATAGAAACACGAAAATACCCAGCATGCTTCCTCCGAAAGCGGCGTATGGCTGCCTAAATGGCGGGGTAAAAGTTAAAACGGTCATACACGTAAAAGCCGTGGGAGTTTCAGCCCATGAACGAACAAACAGAGTGAGGATTTAGGGTTGAATTATTTTCTCCGATTGCCACATGTGTCCGTATAGAGCAAGTCAATCATCGAAACATTCCCATGCACTCTGCACAGTAAGCATCCACGCTGTTGATCCTTGGTGTGTGACCAAGTGGAGGGATGGTCTAAATTCACGTAAAAGCCTCATCAACACGGGAAGGGGTGTGCCTTTGAAACAACATCAATCGGACGGCAAACCTGGGTTTTTCCCTCTTCCTCTTTTGTCCCGGGCCAAGTGTCAATAATCTCGGGGTCCAATATGTTTTTATATTGTCCGCTGCCGCAAAATGAACATCCGCTGTCAACTCGTCCCGACAGCTACAAACTTATTACTCTGGCTCAAGTCTCGACGATTTCAACGCGCGATTTCAACGCAAGTTATGTCTCGACGATTTGAACGCGAGTTCTCAACAAAATATTCCTCTTCATTTGAGATCGAAAACTTTACTCCTTCGCTACTCTTGTAAAATATCTCCTTCCTGGTGGTTGCCTTCTTCATTTTCCTGAACACTTTAACAATTGGTGACAATTAATCATTAAAATTAAGTATCACGTCTCTCTCGAAGTCTCACACTAAACTCGAAGAACCCTCCTGAGTGGTTTCCTTGGTATAATCATCATCAACTCTGATTTTTACCGTCTCCGTTATCTAGAACACTTCATACGACTGTAGTCACCTAGCTGATATCACATAATTATACATCTTTCGAAAGTCTCTCACACTCAACTGAGGAACCAACCTCAGTTGTTGCCTTGACTTAATCAGAATCAACCCTGATTCTGCCTTTGCTGATTTCCTGAACACTTTATACTACAGTGGAACCTGCCATGGAGACCACCTGTCCATAAAGACCACCTGCCCATTAAGACCACCCCAACGGATCCCCGGCGGTTTTTACGACTATATAAATCACCTGTCTAAAGAGACCACCTGTCTAAAGAGACCACTTTTGCTCAGTCCCTTGGGTGGTCTCTTTACACAGGTTCGACTGTACCAATCACGTGACATTAAACCTCGATCTTGTCACAGCACTAAGGATCCGTCCTTAGTTTGTTTCCTTCAGAAAATGATGAGGGACTATCTTAAGTTGTTTTCTTGACATAATGATAATCCCATTTGTTTTCTTTTTATACACTGTACAAGCAGTCATTTGACACCACATCGCCCTCGAAAGTGTCTCCAGGGCAGAGACGCCGAACCAGTCTTAGTTCAAATATTTTTCAAGACAACCTCCTCTCCTAGTATTCACAACAGAAGTTTTCGAAATCCCTCATATTGCAACACGGAATATCATTCTTATTTTGCCTTCTTTTCTATAACCAACCTTTTTTCTGCAAGTATTCACGACCGATGACTTAAAAGTATCTCACTGATACTGAACTCAAAAACAGTCCTGTACTTTTCCTTATTTTATATAACCAACTTTTTTGGGGGGCAAGTATTCTCGACAGATCACTTGGAAGTATCTCACTGATACTGAACTCAGAAACAGTCCTGTACTGTTCCCTCTTTTCTATAACCAACCAAGTTATCTGCGATGTTCGCGGCCGCTCTCTTGAATGAAAGTCTCTCACACTGAAATGAGGAATCTTCCGTATATTTTGTCTTCTTTTCTATAACCTTTTTTGCAAGTATTCACGACAGATCACTTGGAAGTATTTCACTATTACTGAATTCAGATAAAACTGTCCTGTACTTTTCCCGGTAATTTCTGGAACCAAACGGTCCACGGTGTTCGCGGCCGCTCTCACGAACTGATGCAAGTCTCTCACACTTAAATGAGGAATCTTCCGTATATTTTGCCTTCTTTTCTATGATCAACCTTTTTGCAAGTATTCACGACCAATCTCTTGGAAAATTGTATCTCACACTGAACTGAGGAACCGTCCTGTTCTTATCCACAAGCAACTTTTCTGCGGTGTTCGTAGCTGATCTCTTGAAAGTCTTGCACATTGAAATGAGGAACCATCCGTACTGTTCCTTCCTTTATATAACCAGCCCCTTCCCTCTCCGGCGTTCGATACCGTTTCTCTTGCCGCGCGCGGCGCCTTGCATTTAAACCTCTCCACGCTGAACCCATTCATAAACCAATTCCACTCTACGCTGGGATGGGAAAAAAATCGGTTAAAAAATGTTAAAAAAAGTGGGGAATTTGAGGTTCGAACAAAGACAATTTGTTGAAGCAGCAGGTAGAAGGGATTGTCACTTGTAATACCTGGCATGCGTGAGCGCAAATCGAGTTCGATTCAGGTGCAACTGGACTTATCCAGGTGAGAGAGTGAAAGAATAACGATGAAGAGGAAGCAAAATAAAAAGGACTAAAATCCTGAAGCGGGAATTCCCCGCTATGAGGCTTGGGCCGGTCAATAGAACAGGTAATAACACAAAGGTTCAAGTGTGTTGAACGGATATCTGTCGCTCTTCCTGTGAAAACACTCCAAACAGAAGTTGGCTACATTCGAACACATTTCTGCAACAAGTTTTGAACAGTTTGTGATACAGTATTATTGTTCTACTGGCAAACGTAACACACCACTTCTGTTACAAGTTTTGAACAGTTTGTGATACAGTATTATTGTTCTACTGGCAAACGTAACACACCACTTCTGTTACAAGTTTTGAACAGTTTGTGATACAGTATTATTGCTCTACTGGAAAACGTAACACACCACTTTTGAACAACATCATTTCTTTAACAAGTTTTGAACACTGTGATACAGTATACATAGTTCTACTGGCAAAAGTAGCACACATATTGTTCACTTGTGTTCAAATGAACACGTGTGAACACTGTGTGTTTATTTTGTGTGTCTCTTTTGCTTATGTCACAAAGTGTTCAAAATGTGTCACAGAAACGTGTTCAAACGTGGAACACTTCTGTTTAGGCCCCCCCCCCCCCCCAAAAAAAAAATAGTCTGTTAACGGTATCCCGACCGACCCTATTTTTTCGCGCGACCCTGGACTTTTTTTTTTTTTTTTGCATTTGGGGAAAAAAAATTAAAATTAAAAATTAAAAAAATTAAAAAGTTTAAAAAAAGTCTTTGTTTTTTGGTAAAATAACTGAAAAATATGGGTTTTTGGGGGGGGAAAAAAATAAAAAAAAACTATTTTTTTGCCTATGTTACCGTAAACAGACTATTTTTTTGTTGGCCTTAGACTGTAACGATCATGTCTACCATCACAATTCTAGCGAGTCTTGAACATGGGGTAAGATCCTTCTTCCACTTGAATACATACCAGTAATCAACAACATACATGCTTTCGGGGAATTTTTTGCCCCCCCGCGGGTTAGGGGGAAGAATTTACCCGATGCTCCCCAGCATGTCGTAAGAGGCGACTAACGGATTCTGTTTCTCCTTTTACCCTTGTTAAGTGTTGTTTGTAAAGATTTTAGTCAAGCAGTATGTAAGAAATGTTAAGTCCTTTGTACTGGAAACTTGCATTCTCCCAGTAAGGTCATATATTGTACAACGTTGCAAGCCCCTGGATCAATTTTTTGTTTAGTGCTTTTGTGAACAAGAAACAATTGACAAGTGGCTCTATCCCATCTCCCCCCTTTCCCCGTCGCGATATAACCTTCGTGGTTGAAAACGACGTTCAACACCAAATAAAGAAAAGAATTATTTTGTTATATGAATTTATTTCACAAATTGACATGGGTGTCAGTAACAACATTCATCACAACATTCCAGGTCTGCGCAGAAGGCAGCCAGGCTGTTGAATTTTGATATGTTTTATAATATAATAATAATAATAACAAGCATTTATAAAGCGCCTTTAATATAAGTTCAAAGCGCGTTCAAATGCACAATGTAACCTATGTGTGTGTGTCAAGAAAACTTTAAAGGTACATGTACCTCCTACACAATGACAGAATTAAAATTTTCAAATTAAAGGTTAATTAAAGCCTAGGTGGGTCCAAGGTAATTGACAAAACAATCACCACGGAAAGGAAGGTATAAAAATTAACCAAGAATGACCGATTTTTTTTATTGAATACTTGAGCATGCACTGTTAAGCCAATCAAATGACAAGTTGAACCACCGCACAGAATGATCGCTTCATTAAGACAACAAGCCCCACCCATGTAATTTCCACCCGAAGCGTTCAACGGTCTGGTGCGTGCGACCGACTTCCTCAGGTGAAACACAGAATTACATTGATTTAACCCAAAAAAGGACTTTTTTCAAACACAGGAAAAACCCAAGATGCGGCTGGGACAGGTAAATGTCACAGAAAAACATATAAGGTCAACGCTTCAAACTGGAGGTGGGAGGAGGGCAAAGACGGAGAGATGATGATGATGATGATGATGATGATGATGATGATGATGATGATGATGATGATGACGATGACGATGATGATGATGACGATGATGATGCTGATGGTGCTGATGATGACGATGGAACTTTATTTTACAAAGATAGAGGTTTAATGCTGTCAACCTTAGAGAGAGAGAGAGAGAGAGAGAGAGAGAGAGAGAGAGAGAGAGAGAGAGAGAGAAAAAAGAGGGGGAGAGAGAGAGAGAAAGAGGGGGGGGGGAGAGAGAGGGGGGGAAGAGAGAGAGAGGGGGGGGAGAGAGGGGCGAGAGAGAGAAATGGACAGAGAGCGAGAGAGAGAGGGGGGGACAGGAGAGACAGACAGACACACACACAAGCACACTGAGATGGGCGGACGAGAGATGGACGGAGGGAAGGAGAGACAGAGAAAAGTGTACCAGCATACGTGCAAATGCACTATTAATTAATCACACTGCGAACCGCTTAATCTGCACCAACCTGTACAATCAATTAAACCCTTCAACCAAAAAGAATTAAAGAAAGAAAAATTCAACCCATCCCACGCAGAAAATGCATCCAGTGAGGCCAATACACTACTTTTCATTCATTAGGTCATCTGAAATATTCATTCACAAAGGTGGGATTCCCCTCCATCTTGTTTGCGTGGGAGGTAAATCCACGCGTGACTGCACAACTCGTCAACTGTTACGCCTCAAGGATTCACGGTATTGATTGACATTAGCCAGCGTTGAAACTAAGCCGGTCACATAAGGACAGAGGATTAAGGATCAGTTACAATAGCAAACTGTTGCCTGTGAGAATAAGTATCAAATGCAAACCGTTATCCATGAGAATAAGAACCAAATAAAAACTGTTATCTCTGAGAATAAGTATCAAATACAAACTTTTGCCAATGAGAATAAGTATCACATGGTCATGTAGCCTATGGTGACAATAGGTTTTAAATGATAACTGTTTGTCTCTGCGAATGTTCAATAAGTATCAAATGCAAACTGTTGCGTTTGAGAATAAGTATCAAATGCAAACTGTTCCGTATGAGAATAAGTAACAATAGAAAACTGTTGCCTATGAGAATGAGTATCAAGTACAAACTGTTGCTTATGATAAATAGTTTCAAATGCACAAAAACGTCTCATAGGTACCCTCCTTTCTGGATAACCAGTAAATCTAGATCAATAGAAACGCACTGAAATGCACCCAACCCAACCCAGGCCTCTAATTACCAATCCCGTGCTTGTAATACAGAGCCATCCACCCGTGTCTGCGTGCACCTTGTCGTCCAAAGTGTCAGACGAAACGTCTTTAAAATTGTACCCTCCTTAATTTCTGGATAGCCGATCATGTAAACGCCACTGCAGATCTGTTACCCTTCTACGGAGGATACGAGCATTACTTCCCTTTGGACATATATGCCAGCAATAGACTGCTTTCTGAAGTGAAGTGGAATTATTTGATGAATTAATGTCTTAAAAGGCCACCAGTGGCTTTTGCAAAATGTAATCAATCAGAAATTCCATTCCAACTGCGCACAGAGAGCACCCATGCATTTCATTGTTGGTGTGTGTCCAAGTGGGGGATGGTCTTCTTCTTGTCGTTCGCTGTTAGATCGTCAGTCCGGACTGCAGGGCGAAACGTGCTGTCCTCTCCAAGTCCTCTTTGGGGCCGTATAGCTTCTTTTGTAGCGCTGTCTCCTCTGGCTGTGGTATGGACAAGCCTGCAGGATGTGCTCTGCTGTCTGATTCTTGCCACACGGACATAGGGGGGAGGGAACTAGCTTCAGCTTTGTGGCCATATGATGGTTTAGTCTGTTATGTCCAGTGCGGAGTCTGAGTAGGACGACTTGTTCTTCACGTTGGAGCAGGTGGTAGTCATCTTTCTCCGCTCTGGTTTTCCTCTTGTTTTTGATGATTGTCTTTTTTTCCTTGTACTGCAGCTGGGGCGTGAACTGTTCCTTTGAGACACCTTCCTTGGCAAGTTTGTCAGCAGCCTCGTTTCCTGCTATGTCACAATGAGCTGGCTGGGGGATGGTCTTATCCCACAGAGATATAGAATATTCTATATCTCTGTGTCTTATCCTAAGTTAAAGCCTACCCCGACCTGAGACGGTAGGGCGAACAGTTTACACGGGAAGGGAAGTCGTGTGCCTTTAACAATGCGCATCAAACTGTTTGTTATCTACAATTATGTAATCCTTATCGTCGTAGCAAAGATTGCTCGTTGAAAATATCAGCAGAGCGTTTACAACAGTGCACGGCTCATACAAAGGGTGGCCAGTGCGACAATAAATATTTCTCCACTGAGTCATACAGCTTGCACATCAATATTGACAATAGTCGGTAAACAGCTTTAATTGCTGCAGAACACACAACGTGACTGATCAATAACTAGGAGAGAGAGAGAGAGAGAGAGAGAGAGAGAGACAGAGACAGAGACGGAGACAGAGAGATATATATATATATATATATATATATATATATATATACAGAGACAGAGAGACAGAGACATAGAGCTAGAGGAAAGAGAGAAAGAGAGAGAGAGAGAGATTGCTTTATATACACAAATATTTGTGATTAAACGCTCCAAAATAATGTGCTTGGAAAACACACACACACACACAACACACACACACAACAACAACAACAACAACAACAACAACAACAACAACAACAACAACAACAACAACAACAACAACAACAGAGAAAGAGAAATGTGTTATTCACGTGATAAGCACGAGTTTGAGTTTGTATCCAAATGCTACTGGAAAACCCACGAGTAATCATGTGCAAGGTTCGAAGTCCAATTTTATGGGCGAGGCTCATCGCATGTGAACTTCTTCTGTCCTTTACATTCAAAGAAAAATGGAGAATACAAATTAAATCTATAGGGATCAAAGTCCGGCCTCACAATAGACTCACACACTGTCACATGTTTTCGATCCATAGATGTAACAAAACATGACGGTTTTATTAATAACTTCGGAGTACGAAGTCTGTACACCTTGGTTGCATAGTCATGATCTGTATGCCAGGATACGCTTGAAAATCACACACGGGACCACTGCATGACCTGAACAAATGCCCTTGATGACACCCCTGGATCGTAGGGCAACTCTAAGCAAGGATTCTACCGTGCTATTTTCCAGGGTGTGAAATGTAGTTCATCAATTCAAAAGTATATAACCACAAAAAATATACCTACGAGACCAGCGCAAGGACTTGCATAAGTCACCCTAACTAAACCTGCATCAAAGAGCAACCTAAACGTAAGAGGTATATACTGTGCTATTATCCTGGTATTGAAAAAGTCGTGGGTCATCACAAAGAGCACATAAGTCAAGGCAAAACACTCATACGCGACCATTACATAGACTTTCTAAATCATAAGAAGGACACAACCACTCAAAGCAAGAGTTACATATATTATATGTCTTTTTCCTGTGAGTCAAAAAGAAAGCACTAGGTCACCACACAAGTGTGTAACTTGTAAGTCAAACACACATAAAGCAATCACTAGACGAACTTCATAAGTGTGTGTGTGTGGGAGGTCAATCATTTCAAAAGCAAATAACCCAAGACAAAACTTAAATAAATCCCCAAAACAGCACCAGTATCAAAGATCCAAGAGTTCTGCTGCACTATATGTTCCTGTCCTAGCAGATAAATAAATAAAAATAAGAAAATAAATGAAACTTGGTAAATCTTCATCCATAGAACAGCACTCAAGTGCACCCAACCGTTGTCGACCCAGCCCAGCCCACTAATCATCGACCTACCCCCCACCCTCGTTGCAGGCATTAATGCGCCAACCACCCGTGTCTGCAGGCATCAATTCCACAATGCAGCAGTGCAAATGGCGCCCGACGGTAATCAGGCCTGAACTCTCTGCCGGGTACTCCTTTTGTGTAATCCTCTCTGTTTGCGTTATTTTTTTTTTATATATAATATATACTTTTTGCGTTATTATGTAGGTTAAAGGTGTGTTGCGAAGATAAACAGGGTTTAAAACGCGCCCACTTCTTTCGGCTCAGTTTTTTTAATTTTTGTTATGATCTTGTGCGTGTCGATGAGTTCTCCTGCCAGGCTAATGGTGTTGGGTTGTGTGTGTGTGTGTGTGTTTTTTTGTATATAAATAAAAGGTCACGTTAGTATAGCTTGATATGATTATCGTTTTACACTAAAGTGAAAAGACGTGCAAACGGTCGGCCAACACAATTATAATTCAGGTCGATAAGCGCAGAATCGGGGTACTATGTAGCAATATCGACACAGTTGTATGCAGATTCGGCAAATATGATTCGAGCCCCCCCCCCCCCCCCTCCCCCCCCCCCCCCCCCCACCAACTCCTTCTCGCAATCGAGGTTTGAAAGATTGTAACTTACTGCGTTTTAGTTACTGTTACACACTAGAATGATATTGTAACACTGCAGCACTTTGCGACAAGCTATATCTGGGACCTGCGACAGACAAAGTGTCGGTGCCGGGGCAAGCTATATCTGGGACCTGCGATAGACAAAGAGTCGGTGCCGGGACAAGCTATATCTGGGACCTACGACAGACAAAGAGTCGGTGCCGGGTCTGACTAGTTTCACAGTATTCGCAAAAATAACACCCCCCCCCCCCCCCCCCCTCCTCTGAATCCTTTTCACAAGCATTCCCGTCTACTACCCCCCCCCCCCCACCCCCTCCTTCCCCTCCCACCTCTACCCCCCACGCACAAAACACTTCCATTTGTTTATGCAATGGCGTCCCATATAATGAACACACTTCCCTATTATCCCAACTTCCTCATGTATATCTCTCAGATCTCTCATTTACTCTTGATCAAATCTTCAAAACGAATCGAAACTCTATGGAACTCATTTTCCTACTTATCAGAAACAACGCTCTATTGTGTGCTAAATTCTTCCTCCTCATTCCTATTTTTATTTTATTTTAGGGGGGGGGGGTAATACTGCAAGCACATGAATGCTTCACTGTTTGAGCCAATAAGTTTGTTTTATTTCTTGATAGATTTTGTTCTCGATACTCCAAAATACTTCCGTATATGACCTGGCTGTCCTGTTTACTTCAAAGCGACGGAATACGTCAAACTCCTTCTGTTAAAGGCACATCCATTTCCCAGTAAACGTCTTCTTCTTCTCTTCTTTTTTGTTCATGGGCTAAAATTCCCACGTTCACTCCTGATTTTTGCACGAGTGGGTTTTTACGTGTATTACCGTTTTCACCCCACCATTCAAGCAGCCATACGACGGTTTCGGGTGATGCATGCTGGGTATTTTCGTGTTTCTATAACCCACCGAACTCTGACATGGGTTACAGGATCTTTTCCGTGCGCATTTGGTCTTGTGCTTGCGTGTACACACGAAGGGGGATAAGGCACTATAGCAGGTCTACACATTAGTTGACCTGGGAGATTTCCCAGTACAAGTTTCTGCTCAGCATCTCAGGTCTGACCAGGCTTTTACATGGGGTGAGGACATCCCCCTGCTTGGACTCATACCAAACAACAGCAGTCTGGGTGCTTTCTGTGCAGAATGACATTTTGTTACATCAATTGATTTCTTTTCAACCTCTATGGGGTCGATCTGAGAAATTCATCCATTTGGACAAATCAAACCCTGCACGAGAGACAGTGCAGTCTGCATGTTTGTTTGTTTGTTTGCTTAACGCCCAGCCGACCACGAAAGGCCATATCAGGGCGGTGCTGCTTTGACATATAACGTGCGCCACACACAAGATTAAGACAGAAGTCGCAGCACAGGCTTCATGTCTCACCCAGTCACATTATTCTGACACCGGACCACCCAGTCACATTATTCTGACACCGGACCACCCAGTCACATTATTCTGACACCGGACCACCCAGTCACATTATTCTGACACCGGACCACCCAGTCACATTATTCTGACACCGGACCACCCAGTCACATTATTCTGACACCGGACCACCCAGTCACATTATTCTGACACCGGACCACCCAGTCACATTATTCTGACACCGGACCACCCAGTCCTAGCACTAACCCCATAATGCCAGACGCCAGGCGAAGCAGCCACTAGATTGCCAATTTTAAAGTCTTAGGTATGACCCGGCCGGGGTTCGAACCCACGACCTCCCGATCACGGGGCGGACGCCTTACCACTAGGCCAACCGTGCCGGTCTGTGTCCATGTAAAAGCTTCGGACAATGTGAGATGGTGAGCAAAACGAGTTTCACGGGAACGACTGTGACTTAAGGAGTGAAGACATCTTGCTTTAATTGGTAGTTTTAGTTTTAGGTCGTCTAAAATACTTCCCTATGACCTGTGTCATATGCACTTGAAAAGCGTGGGCGAACAGCTTACATTTTCTGCTTAAACATGCAGAAAGCTTCTCTCGATAGGTTTAATTCTCAATGCTCAAAATGCTTCCGTGTGCCACGTGACGTGTGCACTTCAAACGCCAAATCAAACGTCCTCAAAAGATTCTGTAGAATAATTATGCACAAACCTTGTTGATTTTGCACTCCAAAATATTTCCGCGTGACAGCTTAAATTGTGTCCCAAAAACGACGACACATGGACTGAAAATCTGTTGCATGTGCACATACGCGTTTAAGTAGTGTACTCCAAATATTTCCTTAATATATATAAGTGCAGGCGATTGAGAAACACAATTACATTAGCTAGCGGTCACCCCAAAAATAAACTTGGCCAAAAACTTATTGCAACAAATTTTAAACCCAAATTTGTTTGTTTGTTTGTTTGTTTGCTTAACGCCCAGCCGACCACGAAGGGCCATATCAGGGCGGTGCTGCTTTGACATAATATAACGTGCGCCACACACAAGACAGAAGTCGCAGCACAGGCTTCATGTCTCACCCAGTCACATTATTCTGACACCGGACCAACCAGTCCTAGCACTAACCCCATCATGCCAGACGCCAGGCGGAGCAGCCAGGCGGAGCAGCCACTAGATTGCCAATTTTAAAGTCTTAGGTATGACCCGGCCGGGGTTCGAACCCACGACCTCCCGATCACGGGGCGGACGCCTTACCACTAGGCCAACCGTGCCGGTTTAAACCCAATTGAAAGCATTAATCCCCGTGTCATTTCATAAAAACTTTATATGCCAGAGAAGGCCGTTCACTTAACCTTCAGGATCACCTTTTGGATTAAATATTTCTTTTACAGGGTCAGGGATCACGTGACCGCCGCTCAAGTAAGGGTACCCTCAAAATCGACCAAACAAAAACGGAAGAGCCGAATGAAAAATCAACAACAAAATCACAATAGGCAAAACTTTGCAACTTTGACAACCAATTATCTACCCTGAACAGATTGTTTTGTGTTGCTACCTTGCGTATTTCGCGTGCTATGCTATTCCTACTGATGCAAGTGTCGATCACAAGAGCAGTCAAAAACGGGACTTTTTGCGTCATTTGTTAGGGGTATCATGACAAAAAAGGCAGCACTTTTGCAAAGACTTGGTGGATTGCCTTGAAACTTTCAAAATATTTTACCAACATACTTTGGGTTTGAAATTTGTTGCAATAATTTTGTGGCCAAGTTTAGTTTGGCTGAACATCGATACACAAATAAATCATTGTTTATTTTCTGTCAGGTTCCCAAGTTTTGTCGAGGTACGAAACATATTTCCTCTCAAGCTTAAAAATTAGCTACGCTTTTAATTACATTTCTGGGCTCCCGTTTTTCTCGAAACTGATTCCTAGTACTTCAAAGGAAGTACGTATGAATTCTAACAACACGCACAGTTGTTGTCTTTCACTTCCCGGAAGCATGCTCGTCCCCGAAAACAATGGCTACAGGACAGTCTGTACGTTCTGAACGGACCAATCATAAGAACAGAACGCAATTGCATAGTTTCATTACCTTCATTATATTTAGTCAAGTTTTGACTAAATATTTTAACATCGAGGGGGAATCGAAACGAGGGTCGTGATTCAGACTAAACTACTGGACCGATCTTTATGAAATTTGACATGAGAGTTCCTGGGTATGAAATCCCCGAACGTTTTTTTCATTTTTTTGATAAATGTCTTTGATGACGTCATATCCGGCTTTTCGTGAAAGTTGAGGCGGCACTGTCACGCCCTCATTTTTCAACCAAATTGGTTGAAATTTTGGTCAAGTAATCTTCGACGAAGCCCGGGGTTCGGTATTGCATTTCAGCTTGGTGGCTTAAAAATTAATTAATGACTTTGGTCATTAAAAATCTGAAAATTGTAAAAAAAAATAAAAATTTATAAAACGATCCAAATTTACGTTTATCTTATTCTCCATCATTTGCTGATTCCAAAAACATATAAATATGTTATATTCGGATTAAAAACAAGCTCTGAAAATTAAATATATAAAAATTATTATCAAAATTAAATTGTCCAAATCAATTTAAAAACACTTTCATCTTATTCCTTGTCGGTTCCTGATTCCAAAAACATATAGATATGATATGTTTGGATTAAAAACACGCTCAGAAAGTTAAAACAAAGAGAGGTACAGAAAAGCGTGCTATCCTTCTTAGCGCAACTACTACCCCGCTCTTCTTGTCAATTTCACTGCCTTTGCCATGAGCGGTGGACTGACGATGCTACGAGTATACGGTCTTGCTGAAAAATGGCAGCTACTTGACTAAATATTGTATTTTCGCCTTACGCGACTTGTTTTTAACTTCCGTGTGGAGAAATTATTTTCTTCAGGTTGGTTAATTGTTACTAGTGTTGTTGCATCTCCTGTCTTTACTGTCTGTCTGTCTCTGTCTCTGTCTCTCTGTCTGTCTGTCTGTCTCTCTCTCTTTCTGTCACTCTCTTTGTCTCTACAGCTCTCTCAAATCTCTCTCTCTCCCTCCACCTCTCTCTTGCATGAGCTCTGTCAATCGCCCTCTCCCTCTCTCTTTTTACATTTAGTCAAGTTTTGACTAAATGTTTTAACATAGAGGGGGAATCGAGACGAGGGTCGTGGTGTGTGTGTGTGTGTGTGTGTGTGTGTGTGTGTGTGTGTGTGTGTGTGTGTGTGTCTGTGTGTGTGTGTCTGTCTGTCTGTGCGTGTGTGTGTAGAGCGATTCAGACCAAACTACAGGACCGATCTTTATAAAATTTGACATGAGAGTTCCTGGGAATGATATCCCCGGACGTTTTTTTCGTTTTTTTGATAAATACTTTTGATGACGTCATATCCGGCTTTTTGTAAAAGTTGAGGCGGCACTGTCACACCCACATTTTTCAATCAAATTGATTGAAATTTTTGTAAAGCAATCTTCGACGAAGGCCGGACTTCGGTATTGCATTTCAGCTTGATGGCTTAAAAATTAATTAATGACTTTAGTCATTAAAAATCTGAAAATTGTAATTAAAATGGTTTTTTTATAAAACGATCCAAATTTACGTTCATCTTATTCTTCCTCATTTTCTAATTCCAAAAACAATTTTCAGAGCTTGTTTTTAATCCAAATATAACATTTTTATATCTGATTCCTTGTCGGTTCCTGATTCCAAAAACATATAGATATGATATGTTTGGATTAAAAACACGCTCAGAAAGAAGAGAGGTACAGTGAACGAGGGTCACACGAGGTGGGAATTTCCCAAGCCCGGTCGATCAGTGACATGCACGCCTGAATGGCCGAAGCTGTCGCGGTTCACTGAATCATGACGGGTCAATGGAGGCGGAAAACTTTGTTGTATGTCACTCAAGCGTGCAGGAACATGCATTGATGTGTGCAATCACATGATCGGTCACTGCAACCCTGACTTATACTATCCCCGCCTGTCGGTCTCCCCTCTGTCGGTCTCCCTCTCTCGGTCTCCCTCTCTCGGTCTCTCTCTCGGTCTCTCGGTCTCTCTCTCGGTCTCTCTCTCGGTCTCTGTCTCTCTCTTGGTCTCTGTCTCACTCTCTGTCTCTCTCTTTGTCTCTGTCTCTCTCTCTGTCTCTGTCTCTGTCTCTGTCTGTCTCTCTCTCTGATGTCTGTCTCTGCCTCTCCCCGTCTCTGTCTGTCTTGTCTGACTGTATGTCTCCCTCTCCCCCTCTTTCTGGATGCTGTCTAGGCCTCCCTGTCTATCTCACGCCTCCCTGTCTGTCTGTCTCTCTCTCTCTCTGTCTCTCTCCACACACACACACACACACACACACGCGCGCGCGCGCGCACACACCAGCAAAGCAAGTAGAGAACATTTACATACACTAAAAATGTACCCTTCGAGTGCACCAACCACGCCCAATACATGTTCGACAATCTTGCATCACTGCCAAATAAAGCATGGACTAGATTCAGCCATTATAAAATGTACTGCTAATGCTCTTGCGCGGCGTTATCTATAGACCTGCTGACTACATTGCTATATCTTTGGGACATATTGCGTTAATTCTGTGCAATGATGCAAGAACGGGTGTGTACACAGCCTTGATTTTGTTCTGCCAAAGTCGAAAACAAGATATACAGCGACGGCATGGGCTTCGCAAACATGATTGGATGAAATATTTGAAGGGGCCATCGAGTTCGGCTGCTGTATGTTTCGTATCAGATAATAACGTGTCTGTGTTTTGTAGTGTTTCTCCTGTAAACCATTCTGTACTTATCAATGGGATCAGCTCGTTACTCCCCCGGCTCGTTACTCCCCCTTAGGGTTAGGGTTAGGGTTAGTAACAAGCCGGGGGAGTAACGAGCCGGGGCAGTAACGATACGGGGGAGTAACGAGATGCTCCCCTTATCAATCACGTTAGTTCCGTCCAGGCTTTCGGGTATTTACCTGGAATTATTCCGAATACAAACGTGTTCCCACTTAGACACACAGCAAAACTCAACACCCAGACTGCCAGACTGCTTGCGGTGACGAGTTGGATTATTTTAGGAATCAATTGTTTGTAATTCTCACGGTGCACAGAGAACACCCAAGCTGGGGTTTTTTTTTTTTAATTGTTTTCCAAATTTACAGAAGGATGGTCTTTTCCGTGTAAAAATCTGGTCAGATCTGCGATGGTGAGCCAAACTGCTTAACACTTTGTACCCCACCTATGTTGACCAAGGTTTTTTTAGCCGAGACCAGCTGTGCTGCAGCAGGTCACTCAGAATTGTAGTAACTGTGTAGTAACTGTGTAGTAACTGTGTATCAACACGCTGGAATGCAGGCGTTAGATGGACGTTACAGGAAGCGACTGAAGCTAACAGTCTGATCGGATATATCCGTACCTGGTCAGATAGAACCATATGAGTGGGTACGGATATATCCGTACCTGGGAGACAATGAGTTAAACGTAACAGGAAGGAATGTGTCTTTAATACAAGATATCCCTGCACAACGTCTCTCAAACCCAACATCGCAACACTTCACATTCGCATGCACGTAAAGCACTCGAAACGA
>NW_027126640.1:2500-17500 GCF_037325665.1 Littorina saxatilis | reverse complement strand
TCAATGACAAAGAAATGGTGCGATGCACATGATGTGCTAGAACTTCTGTGCAGTTCTGTTTTGAAATCAACAGGCAATGATGTGAACATTAATTTATTTTACGTGAAATTCTAATTGATGGACCGTCAATATTCTACCGTCTGCGTCGCGTGGCACGTCCTAGCTCGCAAGCTGCGCGATTGAACAAGTTGAACAAATGGAACACACACACACACACACACACACACACACACACACCATCCACCCATCTAAAAAAAAACAAAGTACAAAACAAGAAAAATACCGCCCAGTCAATGTCATCCCTCCCGCCCCTGCTGTAGTTCTATACCGGAAAAAGACAGCACGCAGACACTGATAAGAAAGCCAGAACCCCACGAAAACGTGATCCCAGCGCTTCGAGTACGTCCATTTCGGGCGCCCATGCAAATAGTCAAAGTATATTTAGAACCAGCCTATAGATATCACAGAGCCCACAGATCGATCACAATTACTACTGAAATCCGAATATTCCTTTTCCGCAAGTTTCCATTCACTGCATGACGGTGTTGTTTTTTTAAAGATACATGATACTTTGCTACTTCAAAATCGATTGCAAATGACATCTGAAATCCCAATAGTCAGTGTTTGGTTCCATCCATGCACTATGTAGTTCTTGCGTTTAAAAATCCATTCCCTTCTTGCTAAAAATCGATCGCAAATCGGACAACTGGTCGACACTCAAATATTCACTCTCCACAAGATTCCATTCATTGTTTGCTTCTTTGAAGATGCGTTCCTTCCCACAATACATCGAAAAGAATGACTATTGAAATCCGAATATTTAATCTAGTTCTTTGAAGAAGCATTCTTTCCCACGTCTACAATACGATCACAAATGTCAAGTGAAACTGGAATATTCACTCTCTCTAATTCCATGTGCACTCTACTTCTTTAAAATACAATCCTTTTCATTACAAAGAGACCATCAATGACAACTGAAGTCTAAATAATCCCTCGCCACTTCCATTAACTTTCAACTTCTCTAAAGACATTCCTTACCACTATAAATCGATAAGAAATGACAACTGAAATCCGAACGTTCACTCCCCACAAGAATCGGATCCCTTCACTCTATTCTTCTTCAAAAGAGAATCTTTTCCCGTGAAACGCATGTTGTATAATTATATATAAATATATATATATACAAGCAGCTTCAGACATCTCAACTTCCTGGCTTTTTTAAATGGACTCAGGTCAAAATGAGTTCGGCTCATTCTATCCCTGACAGGTTGCCTTGGTTTTCCTTGTCTGGCGAGGAAATCGATTTTTTTTACATATTTATATCTTTTCGTAATGTGTTATGAATGTAAGCAGATTCGCGATCGTCGATAATGATTTTTCATGGTGTTGTGTAATTTTTAAATTACAAAGGAATTGATATATGTAAGACAGTTTCAAGCGAGCTATTTTTCGCGGCTGTATTTACTGTGCAAACAACTCTAAATATGGCAAAAGTGTCACGTGATAATCAACCGTTTGGTTTCGGCGCTTGCTGGAGCAGACGATCTTTTGACAGTGAAGCAACCATATAATTATATTACGGTCTCCTTTCGGAAGCAGTCCCAACATTTAGACTTGTTTTGACCTTAGAACGATGTCTTTAATTATCATAACTGTGAAGAACAGAACGGAGATCACTATCGAAGTCGGCCAATCTGCAATCATTTTCGTCTCGCGAACACTGCTCGCAAACAACAAATGGGAGATAACTCTGTATTCTTGTTTTGATAGCTTCGCGTAGGACTTTAGCGTCCGGTCAGAGGGACTAAAGCGATAGCGTGGAGCGATGATGATCAGAATGTCTTCAATTGAGACACGCAAAATATACAGGCTGGCTGATTTCTCTGCAGTGTTTTAATTGTTTCCTGTGCGGATTTAATTTCGGCGTAACTTGCACACAAACAACACTGAAACTTTCTTCTTCTTCTTCTGCGTTCGTGGGCTGAAACTCCCACGTACACTCGTGTTTTTTGCACGAGTGGAATTTTACGTGTATGACCGTTTTTTACCACGCCATTTAGGCAGCCATACGCCGTTTTCGGAGGAAGCATGCTGGGTATTTTCGTGTTTCTATAACCCACCGAACTCTGACATGGATTACAGGATCTTTTTCGTGCGCACTTGGTCTTGTGCTTGCGTGTACACACGGGGGTGTTCGGACACCGAGGAGAGTCTGCACACAAAGTTGACTCTGAGAAATAAATCTCTCGCCGAACGTGGGGACGAACTCACGCTGACAGCGGCCAACTGGATACAAATCCAGCGCGCTACCGACTGAGCTACATCCCCGCCCTACTGAAACAAAGTATCAATTTTGCACACATCAGACAAAGTAAGATTCCATCTCCTCCCTCCCTCCCTCCCTCCCTCCCTCCCTCCCTCCCCCAATAGAGTTTACGTGTTACTTTTTTTGGTATAAAACGACTTCCTGATTGACTCTCATTCTACACCTTTCATCAATCAGGTTAAAAAAAAAAAAAAAAAAAAAAAGGCTCTAAAAAAGTCGAGTAACGATTGGCCGACGGACCGGGAAAAACACTTTGATTGAGGAAGAGAAAGATTACACCCGCATACACACACACCCTCGTGACGAGTGCACTGACCTAGTTGAATGGCCTAAACGGTAGAACTTATACTCTAGTACCGTGACTCAGCTCGAGTTACAAATTGAGAGCTGCACGCAGGTATAAGTACACAGTCGCGGGAAAGAAGTGCGCACTCATTCCGGCCATTGAACAATCCCTGACACACTGAGTCTCGTTCTCTCGATGAATAATCATGATCATGCGTATGGATGACTAAGATTCCATGCAAGGCGATGACTGACAGTAGATAAGACCAATAAAAAAAATCAATGTTTTAAAGGTACTGAACTTGTCAAATCCAGGTGCACGGAGCCCCTGGGGCTTTTAGTCATACCTCAGGCAGCTATCCGTTAGAAGAACTACCAAGTTTCATTGACTTGCACCCAAAGAGTCAAGAACTGCGATTTTTTTACGAATTAATTTCGTACTCGGACCCGGCTGGTCTTGGCCTATTTTCGGATCAAAATGTAGATCAGGTACCACATCATGCACAAAAAGACACGTCACTAGCAAACTATGTCAGACGTCATCATGAGTTTGTGTAAAACAAAATGGAGGCCGGAATCACTCAGTTGAATCGAACTCCGACCAAACACCACGTAATAACTAGGTTAATTTATGCACTCGCGTGAACAAGAAACTGTCGAGCTTCACAGATGTCGTCGTTGGGTAGTTTTGGGTTTGTTTTACTACCATAGGAGGATTTTTGAACTGTAAATGCACTCAGCTGCAACAAAAACGCAAAACGAAGGCTGTGAGCTGCACTGTGCCTTTAACTAGCGAATTAACAAACCCATTCCCTAATGGACACAGCTCCGTGGGACAGAAGAATCATCCATCCAATGTTTCCGATTCTCCGACTGACCCTATTATTTTTCCTCCAGACCATAATTATAGAACATTGAAATGACACCTCCAATTTTTTTACTACAAAACTGACTCGATTTTACAGACTTTACAAGGGCTCTGACATCCAAGGGACACCGTTCTTACGTTTTCCGGCCAACAAAAAGCTACATGCGGCTGTGGTAATAAATAAGATAAATTAAATAAAAATAAAATTAAAAAGTAACCAACCCAAAGACACTAATTTTGTGGGGCCCCTGTCATTGGAAAAAAATTTCTTCTTTTTTTTATTTTTTTTAATTTTTTTTACCCAAGCAGTTATCGGTAACAAAATCAATAAGGATTAATCTTCTTCTTTTTTTCTGCGGGTTACTGTTATGACAAAAGCTCAGCAACAACACGCCTCCCATTATACATTACTAAAGAAATAAATTATTTTATAAATAAACAAATAATACAACAAACTGAAAAATGCCATGGGGGTTGGGGGGGGGGGGGGGTACAACCTGGTGTCTAGGGGTCGGTAGCCCCCCTGAAGCTGAAGAATTTTACCTATTTTATAAACAGTTTGTGACTTATCCTTGATTTTAAACAATCAAACAATTAACTCTTCCCCCGGCTTTACAAACAGACAAAAAAAGATTCACAGACAGAAAATGTTTTTAGTTTTTTTTCACAGACAGTAATTTTTTTTTTTTTTTTTTGACAGCAGGGGTGGGGTCCGGAACCCCTGTAACCCCCCCTTCCCCCCCCCCCTAATCCGCCCCTGAAACTGAACTCTGAAACCTTATAACAGACAACCCCATGACGTGTCTCAAAGCGATTTGAAACTCACACCTACAGAACCAAATCGAACTCCTTCCTGTTCATATTAGAAAAGAATCAAGATAAAGATTTTTTTCAGGCTGACATTTATCTGGCCGATATTGGTCTCTGCTTGCGGCACCCACACAAAAATACGCCAGGAATCCGACTACAGTTGGGTGAGGAATGGGGTCATAAATTGGATCATGAATCAGCACAGAATGCAGAGGCATTATGGGATAGTTCAGCAGGTATTGAGAGGGGTGGGGGGGGGGGATTGCTGGGGAGGGTAAAGCGGGGATGGGATGCGGGTGGGTGGTGCAGGGGGGAGGGGGGGGTGTGTGCGGTGGTTGGGGGCAGTGATGTCATGTCTGAAAATACCCGTGACACACCTTTAACTCTGGCCGCGCTAACAAAAAAGCGGGAAAATCGTGTCACTGTTCACTGAGACAAATAAAGTCTAATTTCATAGTTTTTCTGCGTAATATATCACCATTGGTCACAAAAGATGACTGTATTGCAATGCCTAATACACATTTAAAACAAATTAAAAACCACGTACCAGAGATAATACTCTTAGCTGATTCACACATTTGTAGTCAAAGAAAGAAAGACTAACACAAATAAACCATGTCATTTTCTAAACCTGCATGTTTGACTAGAAAGACCAATTCAAACCATTGAATAAAAAAACTATAGGCCTACTATTTGAATCAATATTTCTTTTTCGGAAACTATGTTATAACTGGGCCACTTGGAGCGGAACTGACAAATATTTCAAACAATCAGTCACAGAAGAAGAATCCAAGCGAATAACATTCCAAATTATTATTTATCAAAATATATAGATACCAGTATACATGGCAAAAACCAAGACATTCTGAAACAAACTACTTTACAATCGTATGACCGCAATCTTGCTCGTTATTGCGTAATTCATAAATGACCTGGTTATTAGGTTAGTCCGTCTGCCTCCACCGTTATCTATCACATGAATAAACAGTAGTAGCAACTCATGACTAACCTGTTTTGAATGTCGAACAAACTTCCTCGCATTTCATTCCTGGAGTTTGACGTTAAAGTTCAGTGGCTCAATTTTGTTTCTCAAAACATCATCCCTTGTGGCATACTTCTGAAAACACCGACCGTTCTCCTTCCTTTTCTTCTTTCTTTGTTGTTTCTTCCGTTCGTCTATTCCTCCTCCCACGCTCTCTCCTCCCTCCGCCAGAAAGCGCAGAAGTGTTGCAACCAACGGATCACTGTACCGGATATCGCGCGCACAACACGTTGCTTGTGCGCGTTTCGAAAGTGCCTGTCGTCTGCTCAGTAGTGTGTGTGTAGTAACACCGGAGCGCCATGGCCACCAACAGTAACGGGGCGTTTCATTGGCTGACCGTGAACCTTCTGTGATCAAGTTGTACGTTCGTATGTTTCATTCGCGTAGTGCGTTTTCTGTTTACTGCGGGTGCGGCTCGACTAAAAGGCAAGGGAATGATCTAGCGTTAAAAAGGGCTGACTGACTATTAGGGTTTAACGTCCTCTTAGACCAACTGGTCTATATTGGGACAGGTGTTGGTAATACGCTGAAGATATGGTGTGATACTTTGATTCGAACAAGCCCGCTGTGGCTGTCTTCTTCGACACACCAGCATTGGGTTTGTCTCGTCAAAGTATCGAAATACGATCATGATAATCAGAGACGAGAGATGATGCATGCGTGTCTTCGTGTTTTCCAAGCCCTGAGACTTTCGCTGTGAACGTGGGATCTTTTTCGTGCGCATGTGTGCACACGGGGGTGTTCGGACACCGAAGAGAGTCTGCACAAAGTTGACTCCGAGAAATGATAAATCTCTCGCCGAACGTGGGGATCGAACCCACGCTGATAGCGACCAACTGGCTACAAAGCCAGCGCGCTACCAACTGCGCTACGTCCCCGCCCATTAAAAAGGGCGGCGACCTTCTGTCTGTGTGTGATGTCAGTTCATCGGCCTTATTGCGTTTGGTCTGTTGCTTTTATATATATGGCTGAGTAATAAACCTGACTCAGCCTGTCATTCAAAGGTTATAATTATAGTACTGTATCATTATATTCATTAATAATTATCATCGATTATCACATGTGATATTTTTTTTGTATATATAGGATGTTATTCACTCTCATGAATATTAACTGCTGATATTTTCTCAGACAACAATATCACACCAGAGTGAATTCGAACATTTCTATAGCTTGTTGTTGTCCTAGAGAAAGAACTTTCTAGTTTCTTTCTTTATTTGGTGTTTAACGTCGTTTTAAACCACGAAGGTTATATCGCGACGGGGAAAGGGGGGAGAGGGGATAGAGCCACTTGTCAATTGTTTCTTGTTCACAAAAGCACTACAAACATTTGCTCCAGGGGCTTGCAACGTAGTACAATGTATTACCTTACTGGGAGAATGCAAGTTTCCAGTATAAAGGACTTAACATTTCTTACATACTGCTTGGCTAAAATCTTTACAAACATTGACTATATTCTATACAAGAAACACTTAACAAGGGTAAAAGGAGAAACAGAATCCGTTAGTCGCCTCTTTTAATTACGACATGCTGGGGAGCATCGGGTAAATTCTTCCCCCTAATCCGCGGGGGGTTAGAGAAAGAACAGATTCAATACTTCCAACATAACACAGTAATGGGGCTGTCACACTCTAGCGTTTTAGAGAAACGTATGTCTAGCGTATGAAAAGTCAAAAAAATATGTCAATACGTTGGCATACGTCCAAAAAAAGCATCAAAATTATAAATTGGACTTATGCATAACGTATTCATAGCGTACGTCTAACTTATTAGAAACACATCACTAACTTATATAAAACTTATGATAGCGTATCATAGCGTATGACCAGCGTATGTCTAGCGGCCAAGCCTTATGCCCAACGTATGAGTAACTTATGAAAAACCTATGCGCAGCGGGCTCTGCGTTACAAGTAAGTTACTAATAGGTTGACGGGCGCAGTGGCGTGGTGGTAAGACGTCGGCCTCGTAATCGAGAGGTCGGGAGTTCGAATCCCGGTCGCTGCCGCCTGGTGGGTTAAGAGTGGAGATTTTTCCGATCTCCCAGGTCAACTTATGTGCAGACCTGCTAGTGACTTAACCCCCTTCGTGTGTACACGCAAGCACAAGACCAAGTGCGCACGGAAAAGATCCTGTAATCCATGTCAGAGTTCGGTGGGTTATGGAAACACGAAAATACCCAGCATGCCTACTCAACGAAATCGGAGTGAAGCTGACTATGCTCTCAGAGTATAGTGTGGGGAACCCAAATGGGCAAACGAGCTCACACGTAACCAGAAAATTCTGGAACGCTGATGAAGAAGAAGAAGAACTAATAGGTTATCGATAAGTTAGCTGTATGGTACAAATTCCTGCTAGCGTATCTCGACGTATCTCAACGTATCTCGACTTATGGGTAAACTACCTGCAACGTATTTAACATATGCGTAGCGTATGTCTTGCGTATGCCTAACGTATGAAGAGTACGTCGGCGTACGTCCACAAGTTTTGAACATGTTCCAAAAAATGTTTCGGTCTCGGCGTACAACAACGTAGGCTATGCCAGCTTATGCCAGTTTATACCAGCGTGCTTTTAACGTATGCTACTAATACCAAACCTACCCCTAACTTATGTCAAACGTACTCCAGCGTTTCGATGAAAATTCTCATAAGTTACTGCAAAACGTTATGGTGTGACAGCCCCATTAGTAAATGACGTAAAAATACATTTGACGTAAACTAAGTTGAGTTACAGCATTTTCAAAACTCGACAGACGGCCTTAGTGCTAAAACTCTCAGTGGTGCTTTATAAAAAAAAAACAAGTCGCGCAAGGCGAAATTACTACATTTAGTCAAGCTGTGGAACTCACAGAATGAAACTGAACGTAGTCCGCCGCAAGTGCAAAAGGCAGCCTGTTTGGCGCGGTAGCGGTTGCGCTGTGCTTCATAGCACGCTTTACTGTACCGCTCTTCGTTTTAACTTTCTGGGCGTGTTTTTAATCGAAACATATCACATCTATATGTTTTTAGAATCAGGAACCGACAAGGAATAAGATGAAATTGTTTTTAAATCGATTTCGGAAAGTTAATTTTGATCATAATTTTTATATTTTTAATTTTCAGAGCTTGTTTTTAATCCAAATATAACATATTTATATGTTTTTGGAATCAGAACATGATAAAGAATAAGATGAACGTAAATTTGGATCGTTTTATAAAAATGTTTTGTTTTTTTTACAATTTTCAGATTTTTAATGACCAAAGTCATTAATTAATTTGTAAGCCACCAAGCTGAAATGCCATACCGAAGTCCGGCCTTCGTCGAAGATTGCTTGGCCAAAATTTCAATCAATTTGATTGAAAATTGAGGGTGTGACAGTGCCGCCTCAACTTCATTTTGAACTCAAACAAACTCTGTGAAGACCAATTTTGCCTTCACGCCTCCCATAGGGTGACAGATTTCACAACTCTCTACAGATGAACAACAATGTTGCCTTCACCCCTCCCATAGGGTGACGGATGTCACAACTTCCTGTGTACACAAACTGATGACGTATTTTACAACAAAATGGCGCTGCCCATGGTCAACCTCGAAACTAACCGTATATAACAAACTGTGTACACAAACTGATGACGACATAAGCGCATGCGCAAACGCCTGCCGACACCCATAAGCTTTCAGCTATACATACATGTGAGCCAACGCCAGCGTAGTACTAGGGCTCATGGCCCTAGAATAACCAAACCAATGGGGAGTGTGTGTGTGTGTGTGTGTGTGTGTGTGTGTGTGTGTGTGTGTGTGTGTGTAGGAATCGTTGTGTGTGTGTGTGTGTGTGTGTGTGTGTGTGTGTCACTGTGTGTGTGTGTGTGTGTGCGTGCGTGCGTGCGTGCGTGTGTGTGTGTGTGTGTGTGTGTGTGTGTGTATATCGTTGTTTTGTTTGTTCGTTTTTTGTTTGTTGTTGTTGTTGTTGTTGTTGTTCATTTGTTTGCAGCTGAATTAATTTTGCATAACTACACGCCGCACAAACTGCCCAACACACACACACACACACACAATATTTCCTCAAGGCATTTAAAACTGCACATCACACTGTCTTAAACGTATATGAGTTACTTGAACATGAAAAGAGATACTTTAAAAAAAACCAGAAAAGAAAATGATATACTTACATAACTGGTGAGCGGACAAGCATCACGGGACAGCAGCTTCCGGTGTCTTGGCAACCCCAACACTCATCACGTGACCCTGGTAGTCTCTGCTTGTTCCCCCTGTTTCATCAAGGAAATTGCTGTCAGATGTGTTTTTAAAGTGGACGTTTGCATATAATTCCGCAAAGTCGACTTCGCGAATACTTCGCAAAGTCTTTTCATCGAAAATTCAGTGCTAAAACTTCGTGCATCCGGCTTCGTGAAACAGGCTTTGCAAAGTGAAATTTGCCAGATCAGTATTGAAGCTGCGCTTCCATGAATGTAGACTGTTCTCTTCTTCTTTGACTTTCACTCCAACTTCAATTTTCTTTAACCTTTAATTCCTTTCACCTCTAATTCATGCAAGCCGAAGACTCTTTGAGTGTGTCTTATCCTTCCGCTGTAGTCAGGTTTTATAGACTTTGCGTTCAAAAATCGCCACATCTTTGCCAAGACCTGGAAGTCTCGGCTACCAAGAGAACTTGTTGAGATCTCACGTGAAAGTAGGTCAAGGTTGAATGTCTGGTGATCTTTCCGACACAATGACAGAAAAAGGGTCAACGATATTATATTCAGACAAATGTCCTGCTCGCAAAGACAATTAAAAACGATTTCCTTAATTAAGTCGTTATTATTCCCGTCAGTTTCGGCAGTAAAAAAAAACCCGGTCTTTCTAGGGTCAGCTTCGCCCCCACACACAAAATAAAGTGCACAGATACCGTCCATGGAGAGTGCGAGATTTAGGTTCTGTGGGGACAGTTTCCGTAAACAAAGCCATTAAACGTCAGGAACATCAAAGTGAGACTGTAAATAAAAGGTCGTAAATAGACCGCGTAGGTAATAGCAGCTGGAGAGGAAACGGACAGACGGACCATAATGATTTATGGAGGAAATGTATATACAGGGAAAGGTACAATAAGACAGATTTAGATTATGACCGTATCATTATGTGAAGGTCATTATATAAGACGAGATGTCCTAAGGGAGACAGCCACTCCTAAATTCTTAGTGATAGAAAAACAATGAAACTTAACTATACCTTGACTTAACCTGCATGTACACCTTCTTCTAAAGCTACCTTACTTCCCGTTTGACAAGCCTATTAATCACCCCATATCTGCATGTTCAGGCACTCTTAACATATAGCTTGTAATTGATACTGAATATGTTCATCACGAACTGTATACGAATCATTGATTGATTAAAACACATTTCAAACCAACAGTCGGTCTGCTTTCTGTGAAATGCAAAACAAAAAATAAAAATAAATATATAGAATTAAAACAATCATCAACTGCTATTCTGCGTTTGCTGTCCCACTTACCTAGTAGGCCCTATAAACCACGAAAACAATATAGCATGCACGACAACGCCATCATTAAATTTGGCCTCGGAGGCTTAAGACAGCATATTATTATGTAGAAGAACGTCATTTACATAAATACATCTACATATCTGATATATGTAGATGCACTTTCGTAAGCTATAGCCATAAAGTCGTGTGAAGATGCACCTTGAAAACGAATGAAAACGAATGAACAAGCTTTGAAAATAAAACACGACCATCCCCCTACGGCGCTTCCGTGTCCTCCGTATATATACTCAACAAAGGGATTTAAAGGTGCAATCGTTCTCCCTTAAGCGATCACGCTCGATATCACAGATCTGTACTGGCTTTTTACACGAAATAATAAGAAAAGCCTTTAATTTAAAAACATACCACACCCCACCCCAGCCCACCAAAAAAGCGTGGCTGCATTTTTGGCAAAGTTTTTTTTTCTTTTATTTCTGAATAGACGAATTCCGAAAATAACTGTGTCGTGTGTGTATGGGTTGTGACAGAGGGATGAGTACCCTTGCTTTTAAGGGGGCAAACATTGCACGGGCAAAAAAAGTAACATGTTCCGAAACGTGAAAAAAACAAAAAAAAAAAAACATTGCACGGGCCAATCACTAGCCAGGGGTGTGTCGGACACACATTGCACGGACCAATCACTAGCCAGGGGTGTGTCTGAAACACGTGGACAGGAGCACGTGTGCATTTATTTGTCCCAGAAAAAACAAGGGCATTCACTCTTTCACAACCTGTGCAAACCCGACAGAGTTATTTCAGAACATCGTCAACTAATTTTGCTAATTGACACAGTATCATCATCTTTCTAGTCTCTTCCCGTCATCCTCCGCTAGTTGTCGCTTTTACCTCTCTTTTATAGCGAATCAACACTAAGTCTATAAGTCCTAGTACATGTTCCGAATAGGTCAGGGGGCCCGGTAGCTCAGTTGGTAGACTTGGACTTGTGATCGGAAGGTCACAGGTTCGAATTCGGGCCGCGACGGACACGGGTCAACTTTATGTGAAGACCCAGAGACGGAAGCCATGTCCCACCCCCGTGTCACCACCATAATGGCTCGTAAAAGATCCTGGTCTTTCTGCCATAAGTGCAGATGGCTGATACCACCTAAACACGCATACACTTGTGTATGTCGTTAAAAGCCGTGAAGGCGTAAAACTACAATCATATAACCCATATCTTGTCCTTAAGAGGCGAAATATTTAGCCTGTACGGCATAAAGCATTATCTCGTTCCGAATAGGTCACTGGCCTGTGAGGATATTAAGCTCCCATTAGTGCAGTACAGTGCCGCGTGAACATGATCGTGTAGTGATACTGGAAGGACAGCACCTTTTACCTTCGCAGTGCACTCGTTGTCCTCAAAGTCCTTAAAAAACCCTCTTGTCTAACTCCAGTGACCTTAAAGATACACTGCTTCTCACGTAAACGACCAAGCACATCACCCCAGAGCTCTCCATGCTTTAACACGGGATGATAACAATATCAACATCTAATATAAAGCCTCCCTTTAATTGGGCAAGGTGTACTTCGCGAAGCTTGCTCCACGACGCTTTGGCACTCCATTTTTCGGACCTTTATGAACTTAATTACAGTATTCCTTTGTTTTTTTGAACTTAATTACGTAAAAGGTTTAATTCAAGGCACATTAAAACAAGAAATATACCTTGAACTGTCTGTCCCAAGAAATCGGTATTATTTTCATTCTCTTCACCCCCCCCCCCCCCCCCCCCTTCCTGTGCGTTTCAAAGAGCTTTACCTAATCCGATAATCCCGATATGGAATCAGGCTTATACGGAGGAAAAGTGCAAGTGACAAGTTGGGGGTCGCGGGTTCAAATCTATCGAGTACATGTTGACCCAAAATAACTTAATACGAGTGGAGTTAAAAACAAGTCGCGTAAGGCGAAATTACTACATTTAGTCAAGCTGTGGAACTCACAGAATGAAACTGAACGCACTGCATTTGTTCACAATGACCGTAGTCCGCCGCTTGTGCAAAACGGAGTGAAACTGACGAGCCTGTTCAGCGCGGTAGTGGTTTCGCTGTGCTGCATAGCACGCTTTTCTGTACCTCTCTTCGTTTTAACTTTCTGAGCGTGTTTTTAATCCAAACATATCATATCTATATGTTTTTGGAATCAGGAACCGACAAGAAATAAGATGAAATTGTTTTTAAATCGATTTCGGAAATTTAATTTTGATCATAATTTTTATATTTTTAATTTTCAGAGCTTGTTTTTAATCCAAATATAACATATTTATATGTTTTTGGAATCAGGAAATGATGTAGAATAAGATGAACGTAAATTTGGATCGTTTTATATAAAAAAAATATTACAATTTTCAGATTTTTAATGACCAAAGTCATTAATTAATTTTTAAGCCACCAAGCTGAAATGCAATACCGAAGTCCGGCCTTTGTCGAAGATTGCTTTACAAAAATTTCAATCAATTTGATTGAAAAATGAGGGTGTGACAGTGCCGCCTCAACTTTTACAAAAAGCCGGATATGACGTCATCAAAAGTATTTATCGAAAAAATGAAAAAAATATCCGGGGATATCATTCCCAGGAACTCTCATGTCAAATTTCATAAAGATCGGTCCAGTAGTTTGGTCTGAATCGCTCTACACGCACACACGCACAGACAGACACACACATAACATATACACCACGACCCTCGTCTCGATTCCCCCCTCTACGTTAAAACATTTATTCAAAACTTGACTAAATATAAAAACAAAGGATTTCTGTACCGACCAATACAAGAACAGCACTAGACGATACACATTTTTGCTTAAGAAAGCTTCATCAGGGAAAAACAACAACACAATACCTTTGGTTTTTATATTTAGTCAAGTTTTGACTAAATATTTTAACATCGAGGGGGAATCGAAACGAGGGTCGTGGTGTATGTGCGTGTGTGCGTGTGTGTGTGTGTCTGTGTGTGTGTCTGTGTGTGTGTGTGTGTGTGTAGAGCGATTCAGACTAAACTACTGGACCGATCTTTATGAAATTTGACATGAGAGTTCCTGGGTATGAAATCCCCGAACGTTTTTTTCATTTTTTTGATAAATGTCTTTGATGACGTCATATCCGGCTTTTCGTGAAAGTTGAGGCGGCACTGTCACGCCCTCATTTTTCAACCAAATTGGTTGAAATTTTGGTCAAGTACTCTTCGACGAAGCCCGGGGTTCGGTATTGCATTTCAGCTTGGTGGCTTAAAAATTAATTAATGACTTTGGTCATTAAAAATCTGAAAATTGTAAAAAAAAATAAAAATTTATAAAACGATCCAAATTTACGTTTATCTTATTCTCCATCATTTGCTGATTCCAAAAACATATCAATATGTTATATTTGGATTAAAAACAAGCTCTGAAAATTAAATATATAAAAATTATTATCAAATTTTTTTTTTCGAAATCAATTTAAAAACACTTTCATCGTATTCCTTGTCGGTTCCTGATTCCAAAAATATATAGATATGATATGTTTGGATTAAAAACACGCTCAGAAAGTTAAAACGAAGAGAGGTACAGAAAAGCGTGCTATCCTTCTTAGCGCAACGAATACCCCGCTCTTCTTGTCAATTCCACGGGCACTGCCTTTGCCACGGGCGGTGGAGTGACGATGCTACGAGTATACGGTCTTGCTGCGTTCAGTTTCATTCTGTGAGTTCGACAGCTACTTGACTAAATATTGTATTTTCGCCTTACGCGACTTGTTACATTTAGTCAAGTTTTGACTAAATGTTTGAACATAGAGGGGGAATCGAGACGAGGGTCGTGGTGTATGTGTGTCTGTCTGTCTGTGTGTGTGTGTAGAGCGATTCAGACTAAACTACTGGACCGATCTTTATGAAATTTGACATGAGAGTTCCTGGGTATGATATCCTCAGACGTTTTTTTCATTTTTTTGATAAATGTCTTTGATGACGTCATATCCGGCTTTTCGTGAAAGTTGAGGCGGCACTGTCACGCTCTCATTTTTCAACCAAATTGGTTGAAATTTTGGTCAAGTAATCTCCGACGAAGCCCGAATTTCGGTATTGCATTTCAGCTTGGTGGCTTAAAAATTAATTAATGACTTTGGTCATTAAAAATCTGAAAATTGTAAAAAAAATATTTTTTTTATAAAACGATCCAAATTT
>NW_027126639.1:0-4000 GCF_037325665.1 Littorina saxatilis | reverse complement strand
GGTATGGTTTTTGTGTGCGGGTGGATGTGTTCATTGTCGAGTAGATGATTGATGATGAATGGATGGATGAATGTTTGGTTGGGTGGATGAATGTGTTGGTGGATTTATGGGTTGATGATGGATGGGAGGATTAATGGATGGATGAGGATGCGTACATTTTAGGAGAGGAACGCTTCGCCGAGATCGGCGAGTCTACAAAATCAAAGTGGGTACGTGGGTGGGTGGATGGATGGATGAATATGCGTGTTTGACGACGGATCAATTGATGATTTGGTGGGTTGACGGTAGTGTGAATGGATGGATGGATAGACTGACGGATGATTAGCATGCGAATTAAAGGATAGGTGGATGGAAGATTTGATGGCGATTGGAAGGAGAATTGACTGGTGGTTTGATGGATGTTTGGGCATGGGTTGTTTAATGGATGGATGGTGGTGATGGTGGTGTTTACCATGGTTGTCGTTGTCTGATTTATCAATGTCTGCGACCGTGGCCAATGGATATCTTAAAGGTGGAGTTGTGTTTATTCATTTAACATAGAGCAGCTTACCGCTTACTGGAACATAACGCAAGATGATTATAACATTTTGCAGTTTCACCACAGAGCTACACGCAAGAACGTTGCTCTGTAGTCAAAAGTATCACTCTACAGTTGTACCTTCCCCCCTCCACAATGTGTCATACTTGTTTACAGTGAATTACGTCATGTTTGGGTTGACGCGCTACTGTTGGCCGCGGTCACCATGTTGGGATATATCCCACGCTATACGTTACCATAGCAACGATGGAGGCATCTTCAATGGCGGCGCCAGTCAGAGGAGTCACGTGACATTCAACGCAGGTTAGACGAGGACTTACTTCTTTTTTTGTTGTTGACATGTTTCTACGTCTTTTTCGTACACGCATGTGTAATCGTGCTAATGAATGTTTTTTCCCCAAAAGGATATATGTGACATTATTTCACCTTATCTCACCTTATTTAAATAACAGTCACCGTCTTCGGTACACATGTAACGCATTGACCTTGCCGTGCAGTTTACCTGGGACAGAAGTAGAGGTTACATGCCGAGTCTCAGTGAATATTACAAATAATGGTCGAAGTTAGCGGATCATGAAAAGTGCGAGCTTCAGCTTCTACTTATGTTATTTTTTGGTTGCTGGGTGTTAACCGAAAAATAAACACCCCTTCAAGTTAACAGGGACCCCTACTACAAACAAGACGTTGAGAGACTCGAACGCATCCAACGCCTAGCCGCTAGGTTCATCATGAAAGACTACGTGTCCAAGGACCCAGGCTGCGTCACCAAGATGCTAGAGTACCTCCAACTCCCTACACTCCAGGAACGCCGTCAGCAACTTCGCCTGACGATGCTGTTCAAAATCATCAATGGACTTGTACCTGCCTTACCCCCTGACTCCTTCCTCACCCCGGTGAGCGTATCTCGGCGCCGAGTCAAGCCTAAAGCCTACGAGGGGTATGAGAGCCAAAACATCCTCCAGAGACAGGCAACCAACAACAGCCGCTGTTTCAAAGCTCCTACCTCAAAGACTGATCAATACAGGAACTCGTTCTTTATAAAGACAGTGATCGAGTGGAACAATTTGAGCGAAGCCACCGTCACCCTGACCACGCCCAGCGCCTTCTCATCGGCGTTAGGGGGGCAGAAACCAGTGTGAGAGCCTCAGTAGTTTTTATCCAGTTTTTAACATTGTAACATAGCATTTTTTAACTGTGCTTGAAAAGCCTACATTCTAGGGCAAACGGACTAAAACCGCAAGTACAGCAGCAAGAAGACCAGCTGGAGTTGTACACTATATCCACCTTGTGTACAGTGAACTTTTAAGACTCTTTTAGATGCGCACACCCAAAAAACGTCACGTTGATAGTCGTCGTCGGCTTCTGTGGCGCACCCGCCAACCACCAACCCAGGCGGGTTATCCAGATCCAGATCCAGAGAGAAAGAAGCAGAGGGGGGAATAAAGCAAGATAATATTACCATTTTGCAGTTTTACAACAGAGCTACACGCAAGAACATTCCTCTGTTTTTACAATTAAGTATCTCTCTACATTTGTAACACACACCCCCCCCCCTCCCCGCTCCATTCCCCGTTAAAAGCAGTAACAAATCTGAGAAATCCAGGTCTTAGGTCGAGGGAGATTTTCCATAGAGGTAAATTTATTGAATTTACGAACGGGGAATCTACAGCAGCTGAATCTTAAAGTGTGTGTGTCGGTGGAGGGGAAGGGGTGTCTTTCAATGGGGATTTCACTGTTTACAGTCGAATTCCGAAAATAACTTTGTCGGGTTTGTGTGGGGTGGGATTTTGACTCAAACATTGGAGGGGCCAATAGGGCGGGGATGTAGCTCAGTCGGTAGCGCGCTGGATTTGTATCCAGTTGGCCGCTGTCAGCGTGAGTTCGTCCCCACGTTCGGCGAGAGATTTATTTCTCAGAGTCAACTTTCTGTGCAGACTCTCCTCGGTGTCCGAACACCCCCGTGTGTACACGCAAGCACAAGACCAAGTGCGCACGAAAAAGATCCTGTAATCCATGTCAGAGTTCGGTGGGTTATAGAAACACGAAAATACCCAGCATGCTTCCTCCGAAAACGGCGTATGGCTGCCTAAATGGCGGGGTAAAAAACGGTCATACACGTAAAATTCCACTCGTGCAAAAAAACAACACGAGTGTACGTGGGAGTTTCAGCCCACGAACGCAGAAGAAGAAGAAGAAGGAGGGGCCAATCACTAGCGAGGGCCTGGGTGTGTCGGAAACACACAAACATGAACACATGTAACTTTATTTGTCAGAGGACAAGGAAG
The DNA here is from genome assembly GCF_037325665.1 of Littorina saxatilis. NCBI lineage: Eukaryota > Metazoa > Mollusca > Gastropoda > Littorinimorpha > Littorinidae > Littorina > Littorina saxatilis. Next base: position 1,177 of record NW_027126639.1, on the reverse strand, counting down.
GGTATTCACTCACCCGATGAAGTTATTTCCAAAAATTGTCTATTCATGAGATCATTATTCCCCATGCGAGATAATTCTCCAACTTCTGCGTGCAGGTGACACAGTTGTCTGCAGAGCTGCTTACCTGGGACGAAACCGTTGCGTGGTGGAATTCATCAAGAATGACCGCTACATCTTCAGACAGTGGGCCCACCTGCCCGCTACAGAGCTGTACGCCACTCTGGGTTTCGCTCAGACCACTGCCACACTAGCTGTGGACTGGCCAGCGGCGTCCAAACCGGACATTGACCTTGCTGTGGTAGGGTCAATATGTCAATATTGGGGAAGGAGGGAAAGCGCGCGCGCGCGCGTGTGTGTGTGTGTGTGTGTGTGCGTGCGTGCGTGGGCGTGCGTGTGTGCACGCGTGTACACGCGTGTGTGTGTCAGTGTGTGCGTGTTTGTGTGTGTGCCTACATCACTTTTTAAGCGAATCAAAACACAGAGCTTGGTCAAAATCATGTCTGAGAATATCCCCTTCCTCTCATTCAAACAGAATCGTCTGAGCAACTGGATGACCCTGGCCGCTATTGAGCGTGATGACGTCAGCAAGGTCGCCAAGGTCACCCAGCCCATCACCTCCGACTCCAAGGCCCTTTGCATGCTAGCGCCAAAACCCTTTGACCCTGGTAGGTTTGACCACTCCTTGTGTACGTGTGCGTGTGTGCGTCTGAGTGTATGTTTGTGTGACTTTGTCTTTCTTCCTTCATCAGTTAATGCTGAAGTCCGTGTTATTCACATCTCAACACCCATATCGTTTGACCACACACACATACACACACACACACACGCGCACATACACACACAACTTCTCAATCTCGACCGTAGTGAACACCAGTCTGTATGTTTTCATTTAAGCGCCTGGTCATTATTATTCAGAGTACTCGTTAAAACTCAGGCGGTGTGAGAAATGTAATTGGAACTAATGCCAGTAATTAATGCTGTAATCGCCAGCAATCGCATCACTCCTCCAAGAGTTCCCTTCTAAAGCATCTTTAAAGCATTGTCCTATGCTGCGTTGGTACAGTTTTTGGCCCCCTTTTATGGTAGATCTTGTGAAAATGTTATATGTAAGTGTCTTGTTCAGATTTGTTCTTGATAAAAACCCTCGCATTGTTTGATTAAAGGCAGAGTAAGCCTC
>NW_027126638.1:10000-12158 GCF_037325665.1 Littorina saxatilis | reverse complement strand
GGCTTAAAAATTAATTAATGACTTTGGTCATTAAAAATCTGAAAATTGTAATTAAAATTATTTTGTTATAAAACGATCCAAAACTACGTTCATCTTATTCTTCATCATTTTCTGATTCCAAAAACATATAAATATGTTATATTCGGATTCTTCTTCTTCTTCTTCTGCGTTCGATGATATTCGGATTAAAAACAAGCTCTGAAAATTAAAAATATAAAAATTATCATTAAAATTAAATTTCCGAAATCGATTTAAAAACAAAATCATCTTATTCCTTGTCGGTTCCTGATTCCATAAACATATAGATATGATATGTTTGGATTCAAAACACGCTCAGAAAGTTAAAACGAACTGAACAGGCTCGTTAGTTTCACTCCGTTTTGCACAAGCGGCGGACTACGGTCATTGTGAAAAAATGCAGTGCGTTCAGTTTCATTCTGTGAGTTCCACAGCTTGACTAAATGTAGTAATTTCGCCTTACGCGACTTGTTTTTGTTTTTGTGGGGGTGGGAGGAAGCGGGGTAGAAATAGTTCCGAGTCATTATCTGTGTTGATCGGTTGACTTTTTCTAGTTTGAGTATATGTTTTGTAATTGATGTCGTTGAATTCATTTATGTTTTATAGCTGCGTATGTTGGGTGTGCTTGGCTGAAGTGAAAACGAATTCCCCAACTTTAAATTGTCTGTATTCTGTATGACTTATGTATTCTGTATGACATGTATTCTGTATGACTTATGTATTCTGTATGACTTATGTATTCTGTATGACTTATGTATTCTGTATGACTTATGTATTCTGTATGACTTATGTATTCTGTATGACTTATGTATTCTGTATGACTTATGTATTCTGTATGACTTATGTATTCTTATATGCGTTAAAATAGTGCCTTGTGTGCGCTTGAAGTGCTGCTTGTTATGCAATTCCTCTTGGGTTGATTTCTTTTCTTTTCTTCTTCTTTTTTTTTTTTTTTTTGGGGGGGGGGGGGGGGCAGAAGAGGAGGGAGGGGGAGGTGGCTTGGGGAGTCGAGCGTCTTATACATGCAATCAGAAATGTGTAATACATAATTAATTCATAATCATTATTTTTTTTGTTATACAGTATTCTTTTAATTTCTTGTTATTTATTTATTATTTGTATTCGTGTATGTTTTTTCATTTTTTTTAATTCCATTTAGTCAAGTTTTGACTAAATGTTTTAACATAGAGGGGGAATCGAGACGAGGGTCGTGGTGTGTGTGTGTGTGTGTGTGTGTGTGTGTGTGTGTGTGTGTGTGTGTGTGTGTGTGTGTGTGTGTGTGTGTGTGTGTGTCTGTCTGTCTGTCTGTGCGTGTGTGTGTGTGTAGAGCGATTCAGAGTGGACCGATCTTTATGAAATTTGAAATCCTGGGCATGATATCCCCAGACGTTTTTTTCATTTTTTTTGATAAATGTCTTTGATGACGTCATATCCGGCTTTTTGTAAATGTTGAGGCGGCACTGTCACACCCTCATCTTTCAATCAAATTGATTGAAATTTTGACAAAGTAATCTTCGACAAAGGCCGGACTTTGGTATTGCATTTCAGCTTGAAGGCTTAAAAATGAATTAATGACTTTGGTCATTAAAAATCTGAAAATTGTAATTAAAATTTATTTTTATAAAATGATCCAAAATTACGTTCATCTTATTCTTCATCATTTTCAGATTCCCAAAACATATAAATATGTTATATTCGGATTAAAAACAAGCTCTAACAAGAAGAGCAAACGCTCGATCGAGTCACTTTCGTAGTTCTGAATATTATATGAGGCATCAGATGGACAGGAAGAAATTGCTATTCACAACACAATGAGTCACGTTCACATAAAATTTGAGCCCGGTCACTTTTATAGTTTCCGAGAAAAGCCCAACGTTAAGTTGTGTGTTGCCGAACAGAAAAGGCTAGTTATCTCCCTTGTTTTTCTGATAACGTTCGTAAAAGGCTACAGATGTAAATACTTTGATGTAAAGAATAATCCTACAAAGTTTCAATCACATCCGATGAACTTTGTCAAAGATATAAAATGTCTAATTTTTCCTTTGACGCTGACCTGTGACCTTGAAAAAGGTCAAAGGTCAACGAAACCATCGTTAAAGTGTAGAGGTCATTGGAGGTCACGACTAAACAAAATATGAGC
>NW_027126638.1:0-5000 GCF_037325665.1 Littorina saxatilis | reverse complement strand
TCCATGGTGTCCACCAGTTCAGGTGCATGTACTACCCTGGCCAAGTTTCCTCTCAAGACATCAAAGAGACCGCCCCATCGGTTAAACTCGCCATAGGTTAAACTCGGTCACTGCAGGAAGTGTTTCCTCTCTCAGATATGAAAGGGGAACCACCTCTCACAGCGTCAATGACCCCTGGGAAGAAGGTCAGTGTCTATAACATTTAAATTTAATCCTAGGCCTGCGGCCAGGGGGGGGGGGGGGGAGTATACCGGTACCATTTGAGAATCAGACCAAATGAGAATTGAACCATTTGAGAATATCCTTTTTTTTTCAATCACTACATCGAAGGCCTGCGGCCCGGGGTTCACATGGGTTGGTTTGTTTGTTTGTTTCAAACCCACACCCATATACACACATTTCACATTTAAACCATTTGTCGGCCCCCTGTCGATATTTATCGACTAAGTTCCTTGTCTGTCATGTATTTGCTTGGCTTCTTTAAACTAATTGATTGATTGATTGATTGATTGATTGATTGATTGATTGATTGATTGATTGATTGATTGATTGATGGAAGGATGAATGGATGGATGGGCTGATTGATTGATTAGTTGATTGGTTAATTGATTGTTTAATTGATGGATGGATGGAGGGAGGGAGGGATGGATGGGCTGATTGATTGATTGATTGATTGATTGATTGATTGAATTAATTAATGAATTGATTGACTGGTTCATTCAGTCAGTCACTAGTTCTCTAGTTTGGGTGCTAGCTCGTTTGCTTCTTTTCTTTGTTTGGCTGTTTGTTTGTGTATGTAAGCCTATGCTTTTATTTATTCAACTGCCTCCGCCCCTTCTTCCTTCCTTTTGTTCTTGTTTATGTTGTTTGAACATATACCAACTGAAAAATGACACATCTCTTCAATTTGTTCACTCTTTCTGATGGGTCTTCTCTCAGCATTTCACAAGGGTGTGCTCCGTATCAGCCCTACCGCTATCCTTCCAGCAACTCAGTCCTGTGGAACTGAACAGCTTCTCTGCAGTAACAGGCTATACGCAGACAGCTTGGGTGCTGGCGATTTCGCGCCGGATCGTCAACATCGGGTCGTCTCGTTACCTAATAGGCTTCAGGCTTTGTTTTCTGTTGGTGTCATTTATGACCCGTGGCGTTCTCAGAGGGCAAGGATAAAATAATTTCCGTGACTCATTTTATGCCTGTTCATCTTTCCGCTGGATTTGCCTTAGCCTGCGATCTCCCCCCAAAACTGAGTTTTTCTTATTTCTGTTTATCTCGGTTTATGGACGCTTCTCTTCGCCGTATTACCCAAAGCGACCCCAACTACGATGATAACATTGTGACGTGAGTTTAGTGCGGGTTGTGTCAAGAAGGGCTTGCATGCTGTTGTTTTTACTGCACGTGATGTTTGGTATGAATAAATTAATCATTGTACTAGCAAGGGATTATGACAGGTTTTTACGGCTGGGAGAAAATGAAGCCGTTTGATCTGCCTTGGTTGAACAATATGCAATGAAAATTAACGACATGAAAAAAATGGAGGTTGTGGTATTGTTTGTGGAGGTGAGGGTGGTGGTGGAGTGTATTAGTGTTTGTGTTAGTGTTAGTGTTAGTGTGTGTGTGTGTGTGTGTGTGTGTGTGTGTGTGTGTGTGTGTGTGTGTGTGTGTGTGTGAGTGTGTGTGTGTGTGTGTGTGTGTGTGTGTGTGTGTGTGTGTTTTGCAATGTTGTGGCCACAACACGATTACATCTACTGAGAGGCTCTGCTCTGTTTACACAATGCTTGGGAAAGTAATGACAATGAATCAGAACAGAAAAATACAAACAAATGCACAAAGAACAAACAGGTCTTTCTTTCCTTTCTTTACTTTATTTGGTGTTTAACGTCGTTTTCAACCACGAAGGTTATATCGCGACGGGGAAAGGGGGGGAGATGGGATAGAGCCACTTGTTAATTGTTTCTTGTTCACAAAAGCACTAATCAAAAAATTGCTCCAGGGGCTTGCAACGTAGTACAATATATGACCTTACTGGGAGAATGCAAGTTTCCAGTACAAAGGACTTAACATTTCTTACATACTGCTTGACTAAAAATCTTTACAAACATTGACTATATTCTATACAAGAAACACTTAACAAGGGTAAAAGGAGAAACAGAATCCGTTAGTCGCCTCTTATGACATGCTGGGGAGCATCGCGTAAATTCTTCCCCCTAACCCGCGGGGGGAACAAACAGGTAATACAATCATCATTTGAAACGCTACAACTGTTTTCTTTTTTCGTTTTGGGTATTCATATCGTCACGTGAGTTTTGTGATGACAAATCACAAAATTATACACAAACAACAAGAATCATATCGCAGGGGCAACGTTCTCTCTAATCACTGAGTGTAACCAAACCAAGAATTACACTAAAACTCTTGGTATAGTACTTAAGAAAACAAACTGTGTTCTGTCTCAGTATTTGCCAGAGTGAGTAATTCATTACCAACAAAGATTTGTTATCTCGTCACTATCATCCCTCGTAAAAAGACATACTAAAACGGACGAAAGAAACAAAAAAGTAATGAGACGATTAGTAACGGTAGACACAACACAGTAACCATCATAATAATCTCCGTATACGCAAGACTTTCTGTTTGCGACCCTCACCCGGGTACATCACGAAGCGTCCCGGTACCGAAGCGTCCCGGTACCGAAGCGTCCCGGTGCCGAAGCGTCCCGGTACCGAAGCGTCCCACTATAACGCGTCACAGGGGTACCGGGACGCTTTGGTACCGGGACGCTTCGGGACGCTCCCGCGCAGTAGGGCACGAAGCGTCCCGGTACCGAAGCGTCCCGGTGCCGAAGCGTCCCGGTACCAGTCACCACGCACATCCTCGGCTCGCATGCCAATGTATTTATAAAGCAAAGGGAATGCCTGTAATTCACACAGAGCAATCACTTGGTCTTAAACGTGCACAAGACAAAAACTTTCATACTGGGGGAGCGAGCCAGTCTGAAGAGTACTCGGGTCCAGCGCGAGCGTTTTTTATTACCCAAATGAACCCAAACACACAACAACCCAAATTAACCCAAATGATACAATTTAAAAGTCGGAGGCAGAACTGAAAAGACTTTTTCCGACGCTCACGTTTAGTGAAGCCAGAAAGCGTGTGTGATAACAGACATATCCCTCTTGTGAACGGAAGCCTACGGACTTTTCCCCCGAACTTGTCCACACGGGTACAGTATTTCCAAATTGGTGTGTTGTGAGTACAGATCTAAAGTAAAGTTGGGGAAAAGTTGGACAAAAAGTGATTTTTTTTACCGAAAGCAAATCAAGGTCTGTGCAAAATTAAAAAAATCAGTGAAGTCAAGGTCAAATCAAGGTCAAGATTAAATTAAAAAAAATATGGTTAGTCAAGTCAAGGTCAAATCAAGGTCAACAAGGGCGGATATGGGGTATGGTTACACGGGTTACGTAACCCCCCCACCCCCCCCCCCACCCCCCCCAAAAAAAAAGAGGTAATTTATTGGCTCAGGATGCACCAGATAGCTCTATTTTGCTTCTTTGGATAAAAAAAAAATTCCGGGGGGCATGCCCCCGGACCCCTTAAAGGCTTAGGCGCCTTCGGCGCCGTCAACTTGTATCTTCGCAGTCATTTTGTAACCCCCCCCCCCCTCCAAAGTGAATTGATCCGCCCTTGGTCAAGGTTTAAAAAAAAAAAGTCTAAGTCCTGTGACGCGTTATAGTGGGACGCTTCGGTACCGGGACGCTTTGGTACCGGGACGCTTCGGTACCGGGACGCTTTGGTACCGGGACGCTTTGGTACAGGGACGCTTCGGGGTGTCCCCCCTCACCCTTCCTCTACCCCGCCAATCACCATTAGTTTAAAAGAAGTAATGACACAGTTGATAACGGTTGGTATCACACAGTGAACATATAATGATATCTCCCCTTATTACCAATGCAGTGCCCCATATGGCTTTTTGACCAATCAGGACGGATTCTAGGTGACCCTCTAAATGTTATAACGTTCAGGCCGGGACCCTTTTTGTTTATCACGCTAAAAAATTAACAAGACAAAGTAAAAATGTAATTCAACAATATCAGCGTGATTGATTCTAAAGAATGACACTTCAAATGCTGTCAGGTAATACTCTCTATATCTAAAAAAAAAAAAATACAGAAAAGCGAGTTTTGTCGGTGGGTGCGTAACGGAACAGCATGGCACCGCCCATCGTCTGAGTGTGCAACGCCGACCGCTCACTTGAAATCTAAATGATCAAAGTTCGGATAAATCAAGTGAAATTGCGCCACTCGCTTTACATCAAATGTATCTTTACGTCATTTCCCATCCGTCTGGAGTCGGTTCTAAATCTGTCGCTCTCTGTTCAACGAGAAAAAGCGAAGCAACCGAAACGCATGTTCATCATGGTTTATCTTGTGAGATTGTTGTTTGTCAAAGGCATTTGACCTGTGAATATTCATCACGTCAGGTGTGTTACTCTGATTGGCTGACTCAGGTCACGAGAATTCTTTTACTGACAGGTATAATCAGGTAGAAGCGCTCAAGTTCCCATTGCGGCTGTTCTGTCTAATTCGCGGGGTTGCTTCGAAATTTCTTTTGGTCGAATTAAACAGTAATAAAACCGTTATGTTATTTCTAATATGATGACTGTTAGCAAATGATAACAGACATGTCTCACAAACGATATCAACATTCGCCTAAAAGGCTCATGCTTGATATCTTTTTTCTCGACATGTCTTGTTATCATTTGCTAACAGTCAGCATAATTATTAGAAATAACTCATAATAACAAGTAAACCCCGCTATGCGCAGCCACCCTCACCCACGCATACACACCCTTCCTAAAACCTAACCCATAATAATTAGAAACAAGCAGTTTAAAAATGTGTTGGAAAAAAAGATGACGGTAGAAACCAGTGCACACAGTAAAACAGGTAACGATATTTCCCTTGCGTAACTTTTTGTTTTTGCGTAAATCCTCCCGCTCCCCC
>NW_027126637.1:0-15729 GCF_037325665.1 Littorina saxatilis | reverse complement strand
TAGGATGAATCAAATTTCTAAGTTAAATAAAAAAAATTGGTTGGACAAATTTGGCCCCATGAATGTAAGGTACACAAGGTCGCTCATCAGTACTATCGAAGGGTGTTTGTTTGTTCAGTGTGGAGTTTATACAAGATCAACGTGGCCCAGAATCGAAATATGACCACCGACGGGGAAAGATGTCATCGTGACACCGGCAAGAACAGTTTCGGGTCACGGAAGGGGAAGGGGGGGGGGGGAGGGGAGGGGGGAGCCACCAGCAAGGGCCGGCTTCGGCAAGTGGCGCAGATAGATGCACGGCATGTTTCTTCTGATCAAGACGACGAGGTGACAACATTTTATGCTCACTTTCCTGTTTTGCAAGGGAAATTGAATTTGAATTGGCGCTCCTCACAATTTCAGTAGGGCTGGACAGATAGGTTCCTGTGTGTGTTTGGATGCGCAGAAGAATAAGAAGAACAATAAGAACGTACACTACTACTACTACTGCTACTACACTGACTGACAACAACAACATCGACGCACAAGGCACTAAGAGGACAAACAGAAGCAACACAGCCTGTACCTCAAGTTAATCGTACAACACTGAAATTCAACTCTTCAGTTTGAATATCGGCCAAGGTCAGTCAAAGATGTAACTCTTCTGAGAGAACACAAACAAGTCGCGTAAGGCGAAATTACTACATTTAGTCAAGCTGTGGAACTCACAGAATGAAACTGAACGTAGTCCGCCGCTAGTGTAGTGCAAAAGGCAGTGAAAGTGACGAGCCGGTTTGGCGCGGTAGCGGTTGCGCTGTGCTTCATAGCACGCTTTACTGTACCTCTCTTCGTTTTAACTTTCTGAGCGTGTTTTTAATCCAAACATATCATATCTATATGTTTTGGAATCAGGAACCGACAAGGAATAAGATGAAATAGTTTTTAAAACGATTTCGGAAATTTAATTTTAATCATAATTTTTATATTTTTAATTTTCAGAGCTTGTTTTTAATCCGAATATAACATATTTATATGTTTTGGGAATCAGAACATTATGAAGAATACAATAAAAGTAATTTTGGATCGTTTTATAAAAAGAATAATTTTAATTACAATTTTCAGATTTTTAATGACCAAAGTCATTGATTAATTTGTAAGCCTCCATGCTGAAATGCAATACCAAAGTCCGGCCTTCGTCGAAGATTGCTTGGCCAAAATTTCAATCAATTTGATTAAAAATTGAGGATGTGACAGTGCCGCCTCAACTTTTACAAAAAGCCGAATATGACGTCATAAAAGACATTTATCGAAAAAAAAAAATGTCTGGGGATATCATACCCAGGAACTCTCATGTAAAATTTCATGAAGATCGGTCCAGTAGTTTACTCTGAATCGCTCTACACACACACACACACACACACACACACACACACCACGACCCTCGTCTCGATAACCCTCTGTAAAAACAACACTAAATACTACTACTACTATGACTACTACTGCTACTACTTCCACAATAACAACATCGACGCACACTTAGGGAACACACAGAAGCGCCAGCCTACCTTAATTTTACAGCAGATTCAACACTTCACTTTGGATATAACGCTTCTGAGAGGGTTTTGCAATAGGCGGCCGACTTGCCGAACAGGCCACTGAGAGAGCTCTTCGGCGGCAGAGGTGGGATTGTTCGCTTCGCTGTGGGCACCTCGTATGGCGCCTGCTGTAAGTTCATATCGGGCTCAGTCGCCCCTCGATGTCAAAACTTGACTAAATGTAAAAACAGCGGTAAATGCACGCTTTTTTTCATGGGAACTGAAACTGTCACAGAATGCTTTCTTTGGGCGCACTACCCGAAATTGTTTTGCTTCACGCTGCAGTGTTTTTGTGTGGGTTTTTTTTACAGGTGCGTTGCACCTGCCCGCGTAAAAGCCTGGCGCTCACCTATGTAACGCCAGCAGGACAGACGACGCACTGCAGATTATAGAGGTGATTCTTTTTTCCCCGGCCCGCTACACGTTGCGTGAAAAGAAAACAGGCCAAGTACGGCGTCATAATCCGTATTGCAGCACTGCAGCGCCGCTGACTCAGCGCAGGTATATTGTGCCCCCACGGTTGATCATTATTTAATCAGAGCGCGACTGAGGTGAAATCGTACTTGCGCCGGGGTTCGAGGCAAGGATACCTGCTAACTGCCGAACCACACCGAACTAGTTCGGCGACGTCATCAAATCAGGGGATTCCCCTATATTTTTGTTGCAGATGTAATGTTCGCGGTTCGCCGAAACAATCCTGCAAACATTCGGCCGCGCGTCATCGGCGAACTGAACGTTTTCATTGTTTGAATATTTGTGCATCTTCATCCTTGACTGAAGAGTGACAATACTGACGGCTATAACGCTCGCCGACCTAGTTCGGCTTGGCCCGGTTCGGCTGTAGTTAGTAGCGGGCTTTAGGTTTTGGGCGGTGACTAGCCGAAATCTGTTCCGGGTTTTCTCTTTTACCTGGTCGAAAAGGAAACAAGTCGCGTAAGGCGACATTACTACATTTAGTCAAGCTGTGGAACTCACAGAATGAAACTGAACGTAGTCCGCCGCTTGTGCAAAAGGCAGTGAAAGTGACGAGTCTGTTTGGCGCGGTAGCGATTGCGCGGCTGTGCTTCATAGCACGCTTTACTGTACCTCTCTTCGTTTTAACTTTCTGAGCGTGTTTTTAATCCAAACATATCATATCTATATGTTTTTTGAATCAGGAACCGACAAGGAATAAGATGAAATAGTTTTTAAAACGATTTCGGAAATTTAAGTTTGATCATAATTTTTATATTTTTAATTTTCAGAGCTTGTTTTTAATCCAAATATAACATATGTATATGTTTTTGGAATCAGAAAATGACGAAGAATAAGATGAAATTGTTTTGGATCGTTTAATAAAAAAATAATTTTAATTACAAGTTTCCGATTTTTAATGACCAAACTCACTCATTAGTTTTTAAGCCACCAAGCTGAAATGCAATACCAAACCCCGGCCTTCGTCGAAGATTTCTTTGCCAAAATTTCAATCAATTTAATTGAAAAATGAGGGTGTGACAGTGCCGCCTCAAATTTTACAAAAAGCCGGATATGACGTCATCAAAGGTATTTATCGAAAAAATGAAAAAAACGTCCGGGGATATCATACCCAGGAACTCTCATGTCAAATTTCATAAAGATCGGCCCAGTAGTTTAGTCTGAATCGCTCTACACACACATAGACAAACAGACACACACACACACACACACACATACACCACGACCCTCGTCTCGATTCCCCCTCTATGTTAAAACATGTAGTCAAAACTTGACTAAATGTAAACAAGTCGCGTAAGGCGAAAATACAACATTTAGTCAAGTAGCTGTCGAACTCACAGAATGAAACTGAACGCAACGCAACGCAGCAAGACCGTATACTCGTAGCATCGTCACTCCACCGCCCGTGGCAATGGCAGTGCCAGTGGAATTGACAAGTATTCGTTGAGCTAAGAAGGATAGCACGCTTTTCTGTAGCTCTCTTCGTTTTAACTTTCTGAGCGTGTTTTTAATCCAAACATATCATATCTATATGTTTTTGGAATCAGGAACCGACAAGGAATAAGATAAAAGTGTTTTTAAATTGATTTCGAAAAAAAAATTTTGATAATAATTTTTATATATTTAATTTTCAGAGCTTGTTGTTAATCCAAATATAACATATTTATATGTTTTTGGAATCAGCAAATGATGGAGAATAAGATGAACGTAAATTTGGATCGTTTTAGAAATTTTTATTTTTTTTTACAATTTTCAGATTTTTAATGACCAAAGTCATTAATTAATTTTTAAGCCACCAAGCTGAAATGCAATACCGAAGTCCGGGCTTCGTCGAAGATTACTTGACCAAAATTTCAACCAATTTGGTTGAAAAATGAGGGCGTGACAGTGCCGCCTCAATTTTCACGAAAAGCCGGATATGACGTCATCAAAGACATTTATCAAAAAAAAGAAAAAAAAGTTCGGGGATTTCATACCCAGGAACTCTCATGTCAAATTTCATAAAGATCGGTCCAGTAGTTTAGTCTGAATCGCTCTACACACACACACACACACACACAGACACACGCACATACACCACGACCCTCGTCTCGATTCCCCCCTCGATGTTAAAACATTTAGTCATAACTTGACTAAATGTAAAACAAGTCGCGTAAGGCGAAAATACAACATTTAGTCAAGTAGCTGTCGAACTCACAGAATGAAACTGAACGCAATGCCATTTTTCAGCAAGACCGTATACTCGTAGCATCGTCAGTCCACCGCTCATGGCAAAGGCAGTGACATTGACAAGAAGAGCGGGGTAGTAGTTGCGCTAAGAAGGATAGCATGCTTTTCTGTACCTCTCTTTGTTTTAACTTTCTGAGCGTGTTTTTAATCCAAACATATCATATCTATATGTTTTTGGAATCAGGAACCGACAAGGAATAAGATGAAAGTGTTTTTAAATTGATTTCGACAATTTAATTTTGATAATAATTTTTATATATTTAATTTTCAGAGCTTGTTGTTAATCCAAATATAACATATTTATATGTTTTTGGAATCAGAAAATGATGGAGAATAAGATAAACGTAAATTTGGATCGTTTTATAAATTTTTATTTTTTTTTACAATTTTCAGATTTTTAATGACCAAAGTCATTAATTAATTTTTAAGCCACCAAGCTGAAATGCAATACCGAAGTCCGGGCTTCGTCGAAGATTATTGACCAAAATTTCAACCAATTTGGTTGAAAAATGAGGGCGTGACAGTGCCGCCTCAACTTTCACGAAAAGCCGGATATGACGTCATCAAAGACATTTATCAAAAAAATGAAAAAAACGTTCGGGGATTTCATACCCAGGAACTCTCATGTCAAATTTCATAAAGATCGGTCCAGTAGTTTAGTCTGAATCGCTCTACACACACACACACACACAACACACACACACACACACACACAGACACACGCACATACACCACGACCCTCGTCTCGATTCCCCCCTCTACGTTAAAATATTTAGTCAAAACTTGACTAAATGTAAAAAGAGCCTGTAACCGGTCAAAAGGGAGAAGGGTCTTTTTCTGCCCTGGGTTACGCACAAAATGATCATGAACCGTATGGTTAAGTCGTTTATTTTGCGTTGAGGTAAATCCGGTCCGCTGTTGTTTTTCTGCTTAGACATCATTTTTCCTCCCGTCATGTTCCCACGTGCGCTATTATGTTTGTTTCGTCTGTGTACTCTCTTTGTGTCTGTCGTGCCTTTATTGTATTGCCATTGCCTGTAGCAGCATTGTTGTGTGTGTTTTTTCTGTACTTGTAAGATTTTTGGACTTCTCTCTTTTTTAAGTCCACGTGAGCGTGGCTGACGCCACCGGTGTCGTTCTTTTTATATTTAGTCAAGTTTTGACTAAATATTTTAACATCGAGGGGGAATCGAAACGAGGGTCGTGGTGTATGTGTGTGCGTGTGTGTGTGTGTCTGTGTGTGTGTGTGTGTGTGTGTGTCTGTGTGTGTCTGTGTGTGTCTGTGTCTGTGCGTGTGTGTGTGTAGAGCGATTCAGACTAAACTACTGGACCGATCTTTATGAAATTTGACATGAGAGTTCCTGGGTATGAAATCCCCAGAAGTTTTTTCAATTTTTCGATATAAATGTCTTTTATGACGTCATATTCGGCTTTTTGTAAAAGTTGAGGCGGCACTGTCACACTTTCATTTTTCAATCAAATTGATTGAAATTTTGGCCAAGCAATCCTCGACGAAGGCCGGACTTCGGTATTGCATTTCAGTATGGAGGCTTAAAAATTAATTAATGACTTTGGTCATTAAAAATCTGAAAATTGTAATTAAAATTATGTTTTTATAAAACGATCCAAAATTACTTTTATTTTATTCTTCATCATGTTCTGATTCCAAAACATATAAATATGTTATATTCGGATTAAAAACAAGCTCTGAAAACTAAAAATATAAAAATTATGATTAAAATCAAATTTCCGAAATCGTTTTAAAAACAATTTCATCTTATTCCTTGTCGGTTCCTGATTCCAAAAACATATATGTTTGGATTAAAAACACGCTCAGAAAGTTAAAACGAAGAGAGGTACAGTAAAGCGTGCTATGCAGCACAGCGCAACCGCTACCGCGCTGAACAGCTCGTCACCGTGACAAATGGATTTGTACATATTTTATTCTAAATTAATGTTTAGCATTTTCATTAAATGTGTGCAGCTTTGCTTGTCATACTTTCAATCTGCATAGTGTGGCCTGATTATTGTAAGCTCTGCTTTCATTGGTTACCTCGTTTGGAATTGACCAATGGAGGAGGAGGTTGCTATGGTCTTATTATTGTAAGCTCTGCTTTCATTGGTTACCTCGTTTGGAGAACCGGCGTTTCCATCTGAGTGATCGACAAGAAGAAGAAGAAGAAGAATTGACCAATGGAAGAGGAGGTTACTAAATTGGAGGAACTTTAGGTAGCCATGTTTGTTGTGTGAGTCAGAACATTCTCAATTGTCACTGAAGGAAGTTGTTTCTGTCCCAGTCTACACATCTGTAGAATGCTTCTCAACCAGCTCTGGGGCCAACTGTATTTGCCTCATGCATTGACAAATCATGGTTGATTTATTGCTGTGATTACACAGGTATTTATTGATTTGTGTTTGTACAGTTGTCTTGATTAATGAAATGATTTTTGAGAATAATGTTGTGAATTGGATTAGAAGATGTGTGAGCTGTTGTCAGCCATTTTGGAAAAGAATGTTTGTATTTTTCTTTGTAATGTAGTATTTGGTAATTGGGCTGAAATGATATTGTAATAGCATAGGCTAGTTGATGGATGAATGTGGCATTATTGAGTAAGAGTGTTCTGTCTTTCTTTCTTTATTTGGTGTTTAACGTCGTTTTCAACCGTTCAAGGTTATATCGCGACGGGGAAAGGGGGGGAGAAGGAATTACTATTTTATGGGGACGTTTGACTAAAATTGAGTGGTTGGAGTCAACATGGAAACTGAGTGGTTGAAAATTATGGAAAAGGATTTATGGATTCAACTTGGGAAGAAAGGATAAAACTTCAGTTTTCTTCAAGAGACTTATGATGGTATAAACTTTGTATACAGCACCCCGGTTGGAGCCAGGATGTCACTCCGACGTGGGAAGAGAAAAAGAAGAGAACATCCCCTCCTTTTCATCACTGCACTGGAAGGACAGATGCAACGGCAAGGTTGAAACTCAGCGCAGGAGTTCTTGGGCCAGGTGGTAACACACTCCATGTCTCACCATTACCGTGTATCTTCACTGGCGTGACATGGGCCAAGATTATGTACCCGCTGAACTGTAAGTAGCATGTGCGCTAAGAATCCACGGAGATAAACATTGAGACAACTTCATTGAGGAACAGAATTTCCTCCACTCAACCACTCAACATGTTATTATTCACCAGTGAAATCAACGGACTGTTTATTGTGTGTGAATCGCCATATACGTATTTTGTGTGTATGATCTGAATATAGGTGCAAGGGCAAAGGGAGATAATTTGTTTACGTCTTTGTACCTAGCTTGAGTTCTGTGTGTGTGTATAGTGTGAGTCAATTGGTAAAGGCAATAAATTAAATCACCAAAAGAATAGATTTTTTCACCAAAAGAATTGCTTAGTTAGCAAAAGATATTCCAACAAACAAGAAGGGCAAAGCCCATAGGACTCACATGCTTGACCTTGACCTTTAGCTAAACCTAGCAATGACATCATACACTAAGAACTGCTTTACACATTTTTCCTACCAAAATACATGTGACCTTGACCCAAGGTCAAGGTCATCCAAGGTCATGCAACACAAAGCTGTTAATTCAAGACATAGGAAGTACAATGGTGCTTATTGGCTCTTTCTACCATGAGATATGGTCACTTTTAGTGGTTCACTACCTTATTTTGGTCACATTTCATAAGGGTCAAAGTGACCTTGACCTTGATCATATGTGACCACATGTGTCTCATGATGAAAGCATAACATGTGCCCCACATAATTTTTAAGTTTGAAACAGTTATCTTCCATAGTTCAGGGTCAAGGTCACTTCAAAATATGTATACAATCCAACTTTGAAGAGCTCCTGTGACCTTGACCTTGAAGCAAGGTAAACCAAACTGGTATCAAAAGATGGGGCTTACTTTGCCCTATATATCATATATAGGTGAGGTATTGAATCTCAAAAACTTCAGAGAAAATGGGAAAAATGTGAAAAATAGCTGTTTTTTAGACAACATTTATGGCCCCTGCGACCTTGACCTTGAAGCAAGGTCAAGATGCTATGTATGTTTTTTGGGGCCTTGTCATCATACACCATCTTGCCAAATTTGGTACTGATAGACTGAATAGTGTCCAAGAAATATCCAACGTTAAAGTTTTCCGGACGGACGGATGTCCGGACGGACGGACGGACGGACGGACGGACGACTCGGGTGAGTACATAGACTCACTTTTGCTTCGCATGTGAGTCAAAAACCACTGAGTCGATGTACCGTAAATGTAACGTTTTGTTTTGTCAAAATTAAACGTTCCAATAACCTTACCTTCTTGTTTTTTTTTTATTCTGAGTTTTGGAACATTAGCAGTCTATATGTGTTTGGATTTGAAACAACATTATGTATTTATGAATCCAACATGAAACTCTGTGAAACCCAAAATTTAACGAGGGTAGATAACCTCAAAGTTATTTTACTGTCTACTCCCGGACTGACGGATGGCCGGCCGGCCGTCAATACGTACTAAGACTCACAGATTGATCAGGTGAGTGAAAATAAATTTACTATGGTCGGTCTGGAATCGCACATGACACTCACGATCTATTCAAAACACACACACACACACACACACACACACACACACACACACACACGCACGCACACACGCACACACACACATATAACACACACACACACACATACAACACACATACAACACAGACACACACACACACACATACAACACACATACAACACATACACACACACAAAGCCTACACACACACACACACACACACACACACACTGACAGAAAGCCAATACCGGTATGGCTGTAATACGTGGTGGATTTCCGCATCCTTCTCTGTGCGTGTTCATCATGGCGCTCCCAGCTCCGCTTCGTCACCCCACGCCGCTCTATGTCGTCACGTCGCGCGCTTGACATGTTGAGATGTATCGTCTTCAACCGCTCCATCCGCTCGTTGTGATTCATCGTCTTGAGCCGCTCCATCCGCTCGTCGCGACTCATCGTCTTCAACCGCCCCGTCCGCTGCCTAGCGTCTTCTTCGCGCCAAGCTGTAGTCGTGCTGCCTTGACCAGCCTCCTGCCAGTGGTGTTGCTTCGTCGCCTCTCTTGTCACCTCAACTTCTGGACGTGGGGTGGTCAGTGCGTTTTGTGATGTGATGTCAGACCAGCTTCTCTTTTCTCCCGTGTCTCTACCATCTGATGTCACGGGAGATTTTCCAGACAGCTTGCCCGACCTGCTTTTCTCCTCTCCCGTGTCTCTGTCACCTGATGTCATGTCAGACAGCTTGCCCGACCTGCTTTTCTTTTCTCCCGTGTCTCTGTCACCTGATGTAATGTCAGACAGCTTGCCCGACCTGCTTTTCTCTACTCCCGTGTCTCTGCCATCTGATGTCATGTCAGACAGCTTGCCCGACCTGCTTTTCTCTTCTCCCGTGTCTCTGTCACCTGATGTCATGTCAGACAGCTTGCCCGACCTGCTTTTCTCTTCTCCCGTGTCTCTGTCACCTGATGTCATGTCAGACAGCTTGCCCGACCTGCTTTTCTCTTCTCCCGTGTCTCTGTCACCTGATGTCATGTCAGACAGCTTGCCCGACCTGCTTTTCTCCTCTCCCGTGTCTCTGTCATCTGATGTCATGTCAGACAGCTTGCCCGACCTGCTTTTCTCTTCTCCCGTGTCTCTGTCACCTGATGTCATGTCAGACAGCTTGCCCGACCTGTTTTTCTCTTCTCCCGTGTCTCTGTCATCTGATGTCATGTCAGACAGCTTGCCCGACCTGCTTTTCTCTACTCCCGTGTCTCTGTCACCTAATGTCATGCCAGACAGCTTGCCCGACCTGCTTTTCTCTTCTCCCGTGTCTCTGTCATCTGATGTCATGTCAGACAGCTTGCCCGACCTGCTTTTCTCTACTCCCGTGTCTCTGTCATCTGATGTCATGTCAGACAGCTTGCCCGACCTGCTTTTCTCTTCTCCCGTGTCTCTGTCACCTGATGTCATGTCAGACAGCTTGCCCGACCTGTTTTTCTCTTCTCCCGTGTCTCTGTCATCTGATGTCATGTCAGACAGCTTGCCCGACCTGCTTTTCTCTTCTCCCGTGTCTCTGCCATCTGATGTCATGTCAGACAGCTTGCCCGACCTGCTTTTCTCTTCTCCCGTGTCTCTGTCACCTGATGTCATGTCAGACAGCTTGCCCGACCTGCTTTTCTCTTCTCCCGTGTCTCTGTCACCTGATGTCATGTCAGACAGCTTGCCCGACCTGCTTTTCTCCTCTCCCGTGTCTCTGTCACCTGATGTCATGTCAGACAGCTTGCCCGACCTGCTTTTCTCTTCTCCCGTGTCTCTGTCACCTGATGTCATGTCAGACAGCTTGCCCGACCTGTTTTTCTCTTCTCCCGTGTCTCTGTCATCTGATGTCATGTCAGACAGCTTGCCCGACCTGCTTTTCTCTTCTCCCGTGTCTCTGTCATCTGATGTCATGTCAGACAGCTTGCCCGACCTGCTTTTCTCTTCTCCCGTGTCTCTGTCATCTGATGTCATGTCAGACAGCTTGCCCGACCTGCTTTTCTCTTCTCCCGTGTCTCTGTCACCTGATGTCATGTCAGACAGCTTGCCCGACCTGCTTTTCTCTTCTCCCGTGTCTCTGCCATCTGATGTCATGTCAGACAGCTTGCCCGACCTGCTTTTCTCTTCTCCCGTGTCTCTGTCACCTGATGTCATGTCAGACAGCTTGCCCGACCTGCTTTTCTCTTCTCTCGTGTCTCTGTCACCTGATGTCATGTCAGACAGCTTGCCCGACCTGCTTTTCTCTTCTCTCGTGTCTCTGCCATCTGATGTCATGTCAGACAGCTTGCCCGACCTGTTTTTCTCTTCTCCCGTGTCTCTGCCATCTGATGTCATGGACGATTTGTCAGACAGCTTGCCCGACCAGTCTTCCAGTTTCTTCAGTCTTTGATCAGTGAGAGCAGCGGGTTTACGTGTCCCAGGCGCGTTACTTGAATCGCTGTGGTGTTGAGCTGACGGATAGAGGAATGTGGTGTTGGTGGTGTTGTTGCCCGTAACGTTGGACAATCTTTTGTCACCCTCTTCAACAGCCATGCCGGGTGGTCGTCTGCTCCACTCTTCCTTGACTGTGACGGCTGCATTTTGCATTGGAGTGACCTCTGTTCCCTGTTCGTGTAACTCGGCCTTTGTCTCATTTTGCTCTTCACTGGTGGTGTCGCTGCCTCTGTCGTTCTCTGAGTATACAAAAAGAAAGACACACGCTGTATGCGCTCAACATGTTTGATTCCTTGACAAGACAAAGAAAAGAAAACTTGAATCTGACTCATGTAAAAATGTCGAATGATAAGAATTTAAAAAAATTAGGTGTGGTTACGGTAACATAGCCAACAAAAATAGGGTAGGAAGGTAGGCAATCACTTTTTTTTTAAAACTTTTTTTCTAATGTGTACAAATTAAACCTACTTGACAATGACAGGGAAATAAGTGTGCGACTCGGGCGCTTTCGCTTTCATTGCGTTTTCTGCACTCGTTTTCTTGGTTTTTGTGTGTGTTTTTTGACAAATGTAATAAAAAGTTATAGGGTCGGCCCCTAAAAATAGGGTAGGTCGGGTTACCGTAACCACACCTATTTTTTTTTTTTAGGCCTAATGATTCAATCTTCTGTAATCTTGTGTTTTGTTCTGCAAGTGATTAATTCGACCTGCACGTATATATGTTTGTTTGTCTGTGTTTGTGCTGTAGGCAATTACAGAATAATGGATCTTGTCGTCCTTCTCCTCCCCATCATCATCGTCCTCATCATCGTCATTATCATCCTCATCCTCATCCTCGTCGTCGCCATCGTCCTCATCATCAATCATCATCATCATCATCATCATCATCATCATCATCATCATCATCATCATCATCAATGGCATCGTTATTATCATCATCATCATAACCATTGCAGTTCACCTTCAGCATGGTCAATTGATCACCATCATTATCATCATTATCAGCATCAGCAGCAGCAACAGTAGCAGCATCATAGCCAACGCATCGTCAGCATTACCAATTCATCATCATCACCATTACCATCATTGTCAATTCATTACCTTCACTATATTCATCATCACCATTACCATTAGCATCATCACATATCCAACGAAGCGTTTACCAGCTGCGCTCAAAGAAAGTGTCAAGTGGGCGACGTAGTATGTGTAGGCGCTGAGACTACGTAAGCGCACGCGTGGATAGACTGGAAGGTGTTTAAGTTTACTCTGGCATCGAAATTTCTTGTAGCATGTGTGCCTGGCACACGACACTGGGTAAGAACAAACACATCTGTAATGTTTGAAATAAAGGTTACTGCAAGGCAACCAAACCAGTGTCCAATGCATTACGTTTTTCGAGGCCAGTGTCTTCTCGCTGAAGCTCGCATTTTTCATGATCCGCTAACTTCGGCCATTAGTATTTTTAATAATCACCGAGACTCGGCATGTAACTTCTACGTCTCTGCACATGTTGCAAAACTCAGCCAGCATTCCGTCTTTCCTTTCGTTTGTTCCGGGTCAGTGACCATCATACAGCTATCGTAGTCTCAACCCAGCCAGCAAAATTTTGCGCAGCGAATGCGTGTCGCAGTCGCCAAACTCTGCGTAACAACTGCACTGGACGCATGCGTAACGCGCGCGATTTTGCAAAGCGAAATACATGCGTGACACACTCGTTTTCCCTCAGATTACGCAGACCATACGCACCTCCAGCGCACGCTTATTTGACACCAAGACAAATTCGCACTCTCCACGCAGACGTCACGATTGCTTTACGCATTCTCACGCTATTAACGCGCTCTCCACGCAGACGACACGATTGCTTTACGCATTTAACGCGCTCTTGACGCAGATGTCCTGATCATCTTACGCACTCTCCACGCAGATGTCACGAATTATTGACGCATTCTCAGGCATTACGCGCTTTTTACGCTCTCTTCACGCAGATGTCACAATTGCTGTACGCATTCTCACGCATTTGACGCACTCTCCACGCAGATGTCACAATTGCTTTACGCATTCTCACGCATTTGACGCACTCTCCACGCAGATGTCACGATTGACCTACACAATTTTACGCAGACCACACAACCGCTTTACGCACTCACAAACAAATAATGGGCAGTGCACAACATTGTATTGATCCAGAAAGACAAAGGTCAAGCGTGCAGGTTCGATAACAGAGATGATCATAATATGTACAAGTTCTAAAACAAAAATGCAGTCAAATAAATTGATTAAAACAAAGGAGAGATTTGAATCTCGCTTATTGCCATTGTGACTTCCAGGTTTTAATTTCACTGCATTTTGACATACCAGCAGCACGGAAACAAAAATGATCAAAATACTATTCAAAGCAGAATTCAAATTGGCAGAACAAAGAATAAATAGAACAAAACCCTGATAGTCATCATCGATACGCCGTAGTACATGCAGTGAAGAATCCAGTATAACTTATAAGAGAGAATTTTTGATGTACACTCGTCACTATATCACATTGATGTAAACAAATAAATAAATAATTGGCACAGCCTAGGCATAGGCAGCAGTGAGTTGTATCAACATGTTTGAATACAGAACAGCAACAAAAAGAGAAAAAAAGTTTCTACAAGCCAGCTAATAGTTGAACTTCAGATTACTAATGATATCACAAACAAACACTTAGTTAATGCCCATTCTCCAGGGATCGAAATCCAGTCAATGTACACCAAACTAGGATAACACATACATTTAGAATCTATCACGACTGCATAAAACATTGGTATGCAATTCACAAAGCAAGGAACTTGAAACATGAACATTGACATTAAACATACATATGTGCCCCACACACATTTCGGACAAGGCAGCTGAACGGAATTCAGATGTGGATGGAGCACAAAATAATTAGATGGGGCGGCGTGAAAGCATACTGGGACAAGGAACAAGCAAGAGAAAGAGGATAAGAAGATAAAAGGAAGAACAAACCGAAGAATAAGAAAGAAAAAAAAAATTAAGAGAAGGAGAGAGAAAAAAAAAAGGAAAAAAAAAGGGAGACAATCATATGAATGTGTACCATTTAAATAAAAGAATTAAAAAAATTACTTTTAAAAAGGAGACATTTCAGGTTTTGATTTGAAGTGTGTTAACATATTCACATATACCAGTAACTTTGCATGGAAAAAAAAAGTTCACAATGATTTGAAGCAAATTCAAATGCCAGAGAAAAAACAGAACAAAACCCTGATGTCATCATTGATAATCAGTGGTACGTTCAGTGAAGAAAAAACAATTGACACAACCTAGACATGGGCAGCAGTGAGTTATCAAGTTTCACTACACAAAAGTAACAACTACAATAATGAAACAAAAGGTAAAATGCCAGCTAATAGTCAAAATTCAGAACAATGATATCAAAAAGAAACACTTATTCAATGCCCCTTCTCCACTGATATGTATAAGCACACCAATATGACATAACTCATAAATTTAAAAAAAAAACCATGACATAAAACTCATAAATTAAAAAAAACTTATCAGACTGCGTAAACATAGGTTTGCCATCTCAAAATGGATGTAAAACACGCAGCTTACTCACAAAATGATAGACAAGTCTCCAGCGGCCAGCTGCTCAGCAAACAAAATAAGGTGGCGAGGATTAATATAATTGAAATGCATTTTTTTGCTGTTTCGGAGAGAACTTTGCTTCATTTACCTTACACTGCCTGCATTCAAGGGCTAAATTTTTATCAGGTGCACCAAGACTTACATCTATAGAAATCCAATCATAACGGTTTTAACAGCAAAAAAAAAAAAAGTATATTTCTAGTCTCGCTTCTAAATTCTCAACTCAACTCCAAAAAATAATAAAGAACAACAAAAACCCGCATCATGCATTGTCTCCTTCAAGCTGCCTAGGTTGTTTGCGTTCGACTCCCATAAATGACAAGGAATTGTTAAAACCTTTTCTTTCTATTTGTTCACTTTTTGTTTTCTTCTTTTCTGAACTCTTTATACTTGTATTTTATTCATTTTAATTTAGCCTGAAGGTTTGAGTCGTGTATTAAAAATCGAATATAGTGTGTAAGTGCCCTTGAACAGCTTTCCAGAATCATGTATTCTATATTTTTAGTATGGGATACCCACAAGAAAAGTTCAAATGCATCCATGCGTCTCCACTGATAGTAATGGTAGTTGAGCACTTCCAGTTTAGTCTTCTGTCGTTCTGACACAGCCTAAAAGGGTACATCATGTCTGAACATCATCTGTAGAAGAGTGTGAAGTTTAAAGCTTAGCTTAAATAATGTCCAACAAAACCCCAGACTCTTCTGTACATTACCCATCAGCCACACAGACCTGAACTGTGAAATACAATTACTCACTAGCAATTTCTCAGGCGAGTCAAATCTTACATTCATCAAATT